>NC_059372.1:26022930-26035430 GCF_019703515.2 Myxocyprinus asiaticus | reverse complement strand
CCCCACTGAGAGCGAGAACCACATTACAGCGACCACGAGGAGGTTAACTCAACGTGACTCTAGCAACCGGGCCAATTGTTTCTTAGGAAGCCTGACTGGAGTAACTCAGTACGTCCTGAATTCGAACTTGCAACTCCAGTGTGGTAGTCAGCATCTTTACTTGCTGAGCTACCCAGGCCCCCCTGTTTAATATGCTTTTTTAAGATATTTCCTCATTCCTTCAGAATCAGCTCTGATTATGCAGAAATCCAACAGTTACACATTATCTAAATAAGATTGTACTCAGTTGTTGAAAGGCAGCCGGTTTCATGTGGTGTATTAATTGGTGTTTTGGACTCTGCAGGGCATGGCGAAAAATGGAAATGATGCTGAGATCGACGAAGGCTTGTACTCCAGACAGCTGTAAGTTTCAACTTCATTTCAGTTTGATGTATCCTTATTACATTCTTTTGAAGTAAATGAGAGAGACAAGATTATGTGAATAGTAGGTAAATTTAGCACATGTCTCTCAGGTACGTACTGGGCCATGATGCTATGAAGCGCATGCAGAACTCCAATGTACTTGTCTCGGGACTGCGAGGTTTGGGTGTAGAGATGGCAAAGAATATCATTCTGGGTGGTGTCAAGACTGTCACCCTGCACGACCAGGGTGTGACCGAGTGGATGGACCTTTCATCACAGGTCAGTGGCTAAAGATGAGTAGGGATGCTTAGATCAGGATTTTAACAGCCGATACGATTACCGATTTTCTTGTCATATGATCAGCCATTACAATTAATTTAACCTTTTATCTGGAGCTCTGTCATAACTAGTTATATTCCGGAAAATATGGTTTGTATATATATATATGCATGCGCGAGTGTTTGTGTGTGTGTGTGTGTGTGTGTGTGAGATATATATACACACACACACACAGTTGAAGTCAGAAGTTTACATACATTTAGGTTGAAGTCATTAAAAATAATTTTCTGACCACTCCACAGATTTAATATTAGTAAACTATAGTTTTGCATGTCGTTTAGGACATCTGCTTTGTGCATGACACGAGTAATTTTTCCAACAATTGTTTATAGACAGATTGTTTCACTTTTAATTGACTATATCACAATTCCAGTGGGTCAGAAGTTTACATACACTAAGTTAACTGTGCCTATAAGCAGCTTGGAAAATTCCAGAAAATTATGTCAAGCCTTCAGACAATTAGCCAATTAGCTTTTGATAGGTGTACTGAATTGGAGGTGTACCTGTGGATGTATTTTAAGGCCTACCTTCAAACTCTGTGTATACAGTTGAAGTCGATGTGGTGGTGGCGTAGTGGACTAAAGCACTGAACTGGTAAGCAAAAGGTTGTTGGTTCAATCCCGACAGCCACCACCATTGTGTCCTTGAGCAAGGCACTTAACTCCAGGTTGCTCCAGGGGGTTTGTCCCTGTAATAAGGGCACTGTAAGTCACTTTGGATAAAAGCGTCTGCCAAATGCATAAATGTAAATGTAAGTCAGAAGTTTACATACACCTTAGCCAAATACATTTAAACTCCATTTTCACAATTCCTGACATTTAATTGTAGAAAACATTCCCTGTCTTAGGTCAGTTAGGATCACTACTTTATTTTAAGAATGTGAAATGTCAGAATAATAGTAGAGAGAATGATTTTTTTTTTTAGCTTTTATTTCTTTCATCACATTCCCAGTGGGTCAGAAGTTTACATACAATTTGTTAGTATTTGGTAGCATTGCCTTTAAATTGTTTAACTTGGGTCAAACCTTTTGGGTAGCCTTCCACAAGCTTCTCACAATAAGTTGAAGGAATTTTGGCCCATTCCTCCAGGCAGAACTGGTGTAACTGAGTCAGGTTTGTAGGCCTCCTTGCTCGCACACGCTTTTTCAGTTCTGCCCACAAATTGAGACTGAGTGATGGCCACTTTGTGATGGCCACTCCAGTACCTTGACTTTGTTGTCCTTAAGCCATTATGCCACAACTTTGGAGGTATGCTTGGGGTCATTGTCCATTTGGAAGACCCATTTGTGACCAAGCTTTAACTTCCTGGCTGATTTCTTGAGATGTTGCTTCAATATATACACATAATTTTCCTTCCTCATGATGCCATCTATTTTGTGAAGTGCACCAGTCCCTCCTGCAGCAAAGCACCCCCATAACATGATGCTGCCACCCCCATGCTTCACGGTTAGGATGGTGTTCTTCGGCTTGCAAGCCTCACCCTTTTTCCTCCAAATATAACGATGGTCATTATGGCCAAAGAGTTTGAATTTATGAATTATAAATATATATTTACAATTTGTTTCATTAGACCAGAGAACATTTCTCCAGCAAGTAAGATCATTTTCTCCATGTGCACTTGCAAACTGTAGTCTGGCTTTTTTATGGTGGTTTTGGAGCAGTGGCTTCTTCCTTGCTGAGCAGTCTTTCAACTTATGTCGATATAGGACTTGTTTTACTGTGACTATAGATACTTGTCTACCTGTTTCCTCCAGCATCTTCACAAGGTCCTTTGCTGTTGTTTTGGGATTGATTTGCACTTTTCGCGCCAAACTACGTTAATCTTTAGGACACAGAATGCGTCTCCTTTCTGAGCGGTATGATGGCTGTGTGGTTCCATGGTGTTTATACTTGTGTACTATTGTTTGTACAGATGAATGTGGCATTTGGAAATTGCTCCCAAGGATGAACCAGACTTGTGGAGGTCCACAATTTGTTTTCTGAGGTCTTGGCTGATTTCTTTTGATTTTCCCATAATGTCAACCAAAGAGGCACTGAGTTTGAAGGTAGGCCTTAAAATACATCCACAGGTACACCTCCGATTCAGTACACCTCCTATCAGAAGCTAATTGTCTAAAGGCTTGACAATTTTCTGCTTAAAGGCACAGTTAACTTTGTGTATGTAAACTTCTGACCCACTGGAATTGTGATAGTCAATTAAAAGTGAAACAATCTGTCTGTAAACAATTGTTGGAAAACAGTTTCTTGTCATGCACAAAGTAGATGTCCTAAACAACTTGCCAAAACTATAGTTTGCTAATATTACATCTGTGAAGTAGTTAAATTAGTTTTAATAACTTCAACCTAAGTGTATGTATGTATGTGTGTGTGTTTATTTATATATAATTTATTTATTTATTAGTGGTCGACCGATATATCGCAGAGGCCGATATTCTGACTTTTTTAATTATCCGCATCGGCCGATACATTTTCCCGTTTAGCGGGTTTTTTTTCTTTATCTTGAGGGGTCGAGAATCGCCTGCTTGCATGTGAAGCAACTGAGACATGTAAACGACCAGTCACGGTTCGTTTTGTTGTTGCGTGCCATTGTGTTACTACAATATTATACCGGTGTGTAACACAATGTCATTTAAACGGTCTGCATATCAGAGCCGCTTTAATGTTAAAGTGCTCGATTCATTCACCCTCTCTCTCCTCAACAGTTCCCTGTAACTTTTAACTGTCTTGTCTAATGATAAAACGGCAAATATCAATAAAAACTAATATCATATACTGTCTGCAAATATGCGCATATCTCATTTAAACGGATGTAATACCCCAACCTCAAACAAATAAAAGAAATAGTTCACCCAAAAATGAAAATTTGCTGAATTTACTCACCCTCAGGCCATCCCAAGATGTATCTGTGTTTGACGCACTTCCTGCCTCCTCCTCCATGTGACGCGACCTTACCAACGAGCTTACGTCATCCCTCTCATGAGCGCGTCACAGAGATGTACTGAAGTGAACATTTGTAGTTAAAGAGTATATTATGTATTGTTTTGTTTCTAAACATAATCAGTCATTTGCGAGTCGTGTGGATTATTTTGATACACCCTAAATATGCATTTTGGACCGTCAAAAAATGGAGGACATTCACTTGCATTGTATAGAGGAGGCCTGAAATGAAATCCTAAAAATCTTAAATTCTGTTTTGATGAAGAAAAACTCCGATACATCTTGGATGGCCTGAGGGTGAGTAAATTATCAGCACATTTTCATTTTTGGGTGAACTATTCTTTTAAGCAGATCCAGCGTCCTGTGGAACGCTAATAAATCTTGCTCTGAATCACGTATTCTGACAGTCTCTCCTCAACAGTTCCATCACATTTAACTTTCTTTTCTAATGATAAAAGGCAAATATCAATAAAACTTGTACTAATATACCGTTTGCAAATATGCAGATATCTCATTTAAACAGATGTAATTCACGAAAATCCAGCGTTTTCTTCCCATCGAGCTCTCATCTGATGTCTTCCTCTGAAGCGCGTATTCCATCAGCCAGAATCAAAAACTTGAGGATCAGGATTAAAAGTTCCTCTGATTCACAGATCATGATGGTCAGTCCGTATCAATCCAAGTAGGCGATCCAGGCCGTTTAAACTGTCAGGAGATTGTTGCTCGAGCAGGATGCATACGATCACGTGAGTGCAACTTCAAGGCTGCATCCGAAACCAGGCAAATGCTGCCTCTGGAGGCTGTATATGGAGGAAGGATGAAAATATGGTGCTTTTCAAACTGTTAGGAGACCAGTTTCCTTAAGAGTTCCGTTCATTCAAAACAGCTGTCAGTTAAGCCATTAACTGATTAGGTAGCAAGTCAGCTGCCTATGTTTTCGGATGCTACCCAAGATAAAAGCGCTGCACGTGTGCTATAAGGAAATGTCTTATTCACTATGCACTGTATGTACAATTGATTTGATTCTATATTTTTTGAGTAAATGCGATATAATGCGCACATGCCATCCATGGTTGCTGGACTACTGTGTGAACTGTTTTTTTTTTCCTTCCTAATATAACTTAGCTAACTATTTCTTCTAAACAGAAATCTGAAGAAAGTGCTATCTACCATTTAAAATACAATATTTTTTAGTTTTGTGTGAAATTGAGTAAATATAGTACAAAATAGGAGTGTGTGTGTGTGTGTGTGTGTGTGTGTATATATATATATATATATATATATATATATATATATATATACAGTTTTTTTTTCATCATCTGAAAGGTCCTGCAACTTATATTCCAGAGTGAATTATATACATAATTTATACATAACTCACGACGGATGGTAAAACACACACACCAAAACAGATGAAAAGATCAGTAAAAGAGGTGAAGGTAGAATATAAAAGTTGCCTATTCAGAATATTTTGCCTTTTTAAAAGTACTTTAAGCAACCAGTTTAAAATTCTGTCATCATAACATTATTGTTCTAAAAAACTGTAGACCGCTGACAAACAAAACTCCTCACATGCCCATAAAATGACATTTCATCACATTCCTAGTAAAAAAATAAATAAAAATAGTCGGTGAACCGGATAATTAATGCATAACAAACAGGGTTGCAAATATCAGAAATATCCACAGACAGACAGTTGCTAACATTAATGAATAAATAGAATACAACTGGCATATTGATTTACTCACTAACTAAAAGCTGGTTATTTGTGCACAGCATAGTTACAACAGATGTGGCTAATTTTTTCATGAAACATAAATGGAACATGAAGAAATGTTACACATTTAAAGCAAATTCTTCCATTTAAAACGAGGCCAAATAGTGCGTGATACAATGTGTAGCTGCTGAGGTAATTTCTTCACTCAGCATGTCTGACACGCTTCTGAACGGCTGATGGGAAGCCGGGCTGCTGCTCCCTGGTCCTAATGCCCGACACATACGTTTTTTGCTCACTGTCACTGTTAACTAAATTGTCCTGTTGGTAATACCATAGCTGTTGCCTTGTTTTTGCTGACAAACAAAATTAGGTTGGTTAATTGATAATCAAATTGAACACAAATATTCATTCTTATAAATTAATGTTTTATTTTTTTAAATAATAATAATATCTAAATGTTTATATATATATATATATATATATATATATATATATATATATATATATATATATATATATATATATATATAATGCACATTCCCTGCCTTCTCATTTAGTTGGATGTTGGTAATATTAGTTCCTCTTTCACTTGTTCCCGCTGGAGCTTTAATGAGGGGAACAGTTTTTTTTTTTTCCAAGAATACAAAAATGAAAACGTGCAAGCAATTTACAAAGTCACCTGTCCAGGCAATCATTAATGGCTATACTGTATGTCCCAATTTATGTGAAGCAAGCAATCAATCTATTACAGTTGTTCTGACTGAAAAAAACAATAGAAAACTGAAAGTGGGCACACTAGCTGGGTGTCCATCCACATTTTTATGCGCATTTTGGGATATCGCATAAAAACTGCTGGATGGAAACACCAAGATGCGAATACAATCTAAAACGCTCACAAAAAAAAACAAAAAAAACGTATGCGCTTGCTTGAGGTAGGTAGATTTTCTTTATTCGATAAGAAGAAATGCGCATAAACGATGATGATAAACACATTTACCAAATAAAATACTATTGAATTTATTATTCCTAATATGTTCAATAGGAGTTTGATAATCAAATTAAAAGTAATGTGAGCTGCGCAAAAAGCATTAAATAATGTGCGGATCAAAAAGAGTAATGTGACAATAACTAGTTCATAACTGGACTAACCAGAGGACCAATCATCGCATCTGAAATGTTGCACTGGTCATCCTGAAATAACGGTGTCTAGAAAATCCAAAGCCTACAAAGAGTTTGCGGAGCAAACAAGTCGAATACAAACTTGAACAGTGTCGAAGAGCAGGTTTATTAACACTTTTGAAAAATATCTTAGAGATTCTCACGGTTAAGTCTAGGGGTGTAATGGTTCAAATTTCTTATGGTTCGGTTTGTTTCCTGGTTTTATGGTCACTGTTTCGGTACGGTTCAGTATATATGTTCAGGGGAAAAAAATTATTACTGCCAAATCCAAAGTAAAAATATTCTATTTGGTAACAGACACTTCAAGAGATTTGCCCTCACTACAAATCACCATGTTCTTACTACAGTAACCATAGTTTAAACATTGTATTTGTAGTAAAATCATAGTGACCACAAAATTAACATGGTTCCTGTCATGGTTACAGTACTGTAGTAAAATCAAGGTTACTATATGGAAACTACAGTATTACTGTTGTAAAACAATGGTTAATTGTATCAAAACTATGATTTCTGCCAAGATAACAATGGTGACAGCAGTCGTTGTTACTTCAGTCATGGCTACTACTAATATTACTATAGTAAAATCATGGTTAATTTTCATTAGGTTCCTTAAAAAAAAAAAAAAAACTTTACAGCATTTTAACTTAATACCTGTATTATTACGCTACATGCATCAACATAGTGCATTTCAAACTCAACGTATATTCAACGTTCAGAATCTGTACGTCACTGTGGAAGAAATAAACTTGCTATTAAAATGAATACAAGAATGGATGTCGTAACGCGACTCAAGTATTTTAATCATATGCGTAAATCCCACATCATCAAAAGAGTAAGGGCAACATAACTTTAGCTTTGAAAACCCCAAGCGCTATAGTTCTTGTTTAATGTCTGTCCAAACTAGCACCAAGTGCCTGCTTAAAGACTGAAGGGAGTGTGTCTGTCTGCAGTCTCGGGCTCACCTGCGGCTCTGTGTGCACTGTGCTATATATTCTAGATGTATTACCAGTATACGGCACTCTCGTTGAGCAATGTCTGCAAACAGTGCCTGTTTTGTAAATGTTTTTTGACCATCGTTGTTGTAATTGACTGCATAAAGAAAAAGTTCCCAGACAGGAGACTTGAATAATTCAGGGGCTTCTCTCTTGTGGCTTGTTTTCTCCACTTGCCATTTTGCCAACTAACGTGTGCAGAACTGATGTCATCAACTGATTTAACAAACTAATTGTTAATAGGACAGCTTCTCTCTGTAGAAAGTTGAGCCACGTGAAACACAGGTGGTGTGTCCATCTACAGAGCCATGCAGGTGCATTAGCGGAGGTTAAAACTGTGCATGTTTATTTGGCGCTTTATTTTCTTTGCTAAACTGTATGATCCAGATTCGTTATTAAACTAGAGATGAACCGCAGAGCAAATGCTTACCGAACTGTGATTGGCGAACCGTTACACTCCTAGTTAAGTCATAAGGATAGAGGAAATGCACACAGTGCTCCCAGAACTGTGTGGTGCGCTGTCGCTCCAGACATGACTGCTTTGGTGGCTTTTCATTAGAAGTGCACCGAAATGTCGGCCGCTAAAACATTTTGGCGGAAAGATTCAGCCTTTTTCTCTCTTTAAAATCTGGTAATTGAAACACTCGCATGGGGAAAAAGCATTAATGAAGAGCGTTTTCCAGTGCTCCGGTAATGTGTTATTGTGTCGTAGTTGTTACTGTCAAGATCCAATATGACATTGAAGAAGCATAAATGCAACATTAAAGTAGTCCATATGACTTCTGCATTATATTCTAAGTCTCTCGAAGCAATAGTTTTGTGAACCAAAAAGGATGCGTTTATTAAGTAAATATATTGTCTGCGTGTACTTTGTGAATGAACACTGCTCTGTTGTTGACACACTCATAGCACACACACGCATGGCTCGTGAAGCATTACTGCTTTTTGTGCAACTCAAAGTGCTTCCTGCCAGGGGATTTTAAAGTTGAGAAAATATTAGCATTATTATTTAGAAAATACAAACATTGAATAGATAGCTAAAATATTAAAAATATTGTGGGAAGCCTATGGCAAGGTTTGTTGCCGTAATAACACTGCTTTAAGTGAAATATGAAACGTAAAGGTGCATTCAGTAATTTGGGGCTAATTTAAAAAGTTTTACACATTAACGAATAAATTGTGTTTTTGTGAAGAGTGACCTAAATGGTGTACACTCACATGAGATGAAGACTGTACTCAGTAGTTTTTTATAAAAAGTGTTTTTATTGTACATGATGCGGGTCACCCCTTCAATGTATTTTGCCATGTTGAAATCACATGATCCGCTGTGTTTCACTAAACGTCGAAGAAGAGAATCCTCGCACTCATTGGCTGCCGCCTATGTAGATACGCGTGTCTAAGCTTAGAACAATGTTTGGTGATGCGAAGAGTGAAAAGAACACAATGGAACATATTTATTATATGCTTTAGCAGCAAAGACAATGGGAGATTCATTAGTTGTACTGCCGAAGAAGCGAAAAAGGTCTGAAGACAGAAAGACCGGCAAAGACAAAAAACTAGAGTAAACATTGGTACGGCATACACAAGGTGGAAAGATTTGATGGAGGAAAAGCCTAAGTAGTGATTCCGTTGTTGCTTTTTTGTTGGACAGGTAAGGAATTATTAATTGTTTAGAGACCATGCACTCTCTCAAATAGTATCAGTGGAATTTACAGAAAACTCGTACAATTTTCCCTCAAACTTTTTTAAATGATGTGTGTAGTCAACATATGTTAGTAATGGACAGTTTTCAGCGACATTTACAAACGCAACAGGAAAGCAACATGTCATTTTCTTTATCACAGCTATAGTAAGGGTTGCCCATCTATGAAACAGCATGCGTCTTCATTTGTTTTGTGCAAAGTATCTTGGCACCGAGGTTCTTGTGGATTTTTTGTAAACCATGACTTTGGTTGCTTGGAAACAAAACAAGTTCGTCAAATACAGTATTCATGGACATGTTAAATTTGATCATCAAAACAATTCTAATCTTTCCTTTACCATAACATTCTGTATCGCTAGATAATTTAGGTTTATTTTACGCTAAGCATTTCTCTAATAAAGGTAATAACTGTCTTTAGAAATAACATGAACCATAGACAGTCTCCAAAAATATGAGGGACAATAATAATCTGTCCTTGACTAGTTGTCTGTTCGCTTGAATTCTAATGTTTGTTTTTAGGCAAAGCAATTATATTATAGTAGTAATAAATAACTTTAGAAATTACCTCAATCTCTGACATTTTCCAGATGCAAATGTTATTCCAGAGCTGGAGCGGGCAGCAGACATGATCATGCTGATCCATGTTGATAGATGGCAGTACAGCGTCTAACACCACTGTTGTATCGGTACTTCAAGTACAAAAAAAAGAGCAATGCTAATGCTAGATAGAGAACTACTGAATGCCCCTTTAAGTAGTGTTTGTTTTACATGTTATAGTTTTATCTGCGTGAGGAGGATCTGGGGAAGAACCGTGCGGAGGTCAGCCAGACTCGACTGGCAGAACTGAACAGCTATGTTTCTGTAACCTCCTACACTGGTGCCCTCACCAACGAATACCTGACCCAGTTTCAGGTACTGCAGTGTTGGCTGCTCTTGAATAGACACATTGGTTGAACACAATTAGATCAAATACTTTTCCAATATCATTATGCAGTCTAGCTCAATTTGACTGAATTGGCTAATTGTCATATGTGATGTTCCAGGTTGTTGTGCTCACGAACTCTAGCCTCGATGAGCAGGCACACATTGGAGAGTTCTGCCACAATAATGGCATCAAGTTGATCGTGGCTGACACACGTGGGCTGTTTGGGTAAGAACGCCTCCCTAAAATAGAAATTGTCTTTTGATCTCTGATGTTTATGGATCCGGATTTTTACCTATTCTGTGTTTTGAATAGGCAACTGTTCTGTGATTTTGGGGAGGAAATGGTGGTGTTTGACACCAATGGAGAGCAGCCACTGAGCGCAATGATCTCAATGATTACAAAGGTAAGAATTATCAACTGCAGTAAGCCCAAAAAATGGACCATGTTACAGGGTGTCATGTTAGCAAGTTTTTAGAGCCAAAATGAACTAGATATATTGTCAGTCATTAAACATATGGTCATCTGAACCTTTTGCAATGTTCATGTTGTGTGTGAAAAGGACAGTGCTGGTGTCGTTACGTGTCTGGATGAAGCACGGCATGGATTTGAGAGCGGAGACTACGTCACTTTCACGGAAGTGCAGGGCATGACGGAGCTTAATGGCTGTGAGCCAGTAGAGATCAAAACACTGGGTGAGTTGGTTATGAGTTTTTCTTGATTAACAAAACTTTCTAACAAACAAAAAAGGGACCATTATGTAATTGGCAAGATAATAAAATATGCATACAGTATGTGTCATATTAACGAGCAATGGGTCAGATTTTCATGAGTACTTTTTTGTATCTTATACAAACAACTGTTTAAACACCATATGCGAGTAATCTAGTTTGGGTCAAACTTGAAGCTGTCTCCTGTAGACCGTAACTGAACTATGCTTCCTTAACTGAGTTTAGGTCACAAATCAATTTTGTGGGGATATTGGATGCCTCTTTCATGTAGAATGTTTAAAATGCAGTAAGAATATTCTTGTGGACAGGTATCTTCATTTCACAATAGGTTTTTAGTAAGATACAAGTCTTAGGACTGAAATGGCCATTGTAAAAAAAAAAAAAAAAATTTTTTTTTTTTTTTAAATATATCTTTTGGGGACATTCTCATGTTAAAAACACTATGGCAAAGGGACTTGGTTTGGAATCCTCTTGTGTCAGTTCTGTTTTGGTCAGCACAGTTTCAAGTCTTTCCCATGATGCTAGGCAAAGTTAAGGTTTTGCGACTTGCAGTTTATGTTTCATGCTTTGCAAGAGCTTGTTGTTCTATCACCTACCTCAGTATGAAGAAGTATGCATTTCATCATTTATGGCAATAGGGCAATAACCATCAATCTCTTAAGTCACTAGCAATACCCCAGTGGAACAGGAACTGATGATAAAATTCCTAAGACCAAAGGATAGAACTTTTATAGGGTAACCAGATGACAATGACACAAAAATCGGGACATATGAGACATCACCCCTCCCCCTAAAAAATAAATAAAAACTTGATATGAACGTTATGAACATTTAGGCTTAAAAGTATGAAAGATTAATCTGTCCCGTTGTACTGTATACATATGATGGTTATAAACAACACAATAAATGATCAGTTACAAAATCAATGAATTAAATTGTATGATACAGTTGCACAACTAACCAAAAAAATGTAATTGACTACTTGGCTCGTTCAAGTGTGTGTGAATTCTGCAGTTTTGGAGCGTATGTCAGTGGAGGTGTATTAGAAAGGGGCATGTTTTATTTTGCAATTTGATGAACTTATGCGGCGCTATTAACATAACACCAATCCTCCTCGATTTTGGTTTCAAGCAGGTGAGAAGGCTTTTTTTTTTTTTTTGGACAAATAGCAGCAGTAGCAGTGGTGGGAGAAGATGTGAGATGTTTAGTGTAGGGAGCTGCTCAGAAAAGAGGATACAGCTTAGGGCTGTGCAATAGGAAAGTGCAATCGGATATCGACGATATCTGACAAATATCCCGATGCTGATTGCGACATTCATTGACATACATTGACAAAATTGGGAAATTACAAAACCATGGAGCTGGAGTAATTTTCCACCTGTTATAGATGGATATTTGCATGACGGCAAATGGAAGGGGTGGTTTTATTTATTTATTTATTTTAATTTTTATCAGTCTGATATTTACTTTTTTTTTTTCCCGTTACGTTTGAATTGCAGTTTGAATTTAGAAATATCTTTTGGTTTAAGTTTTTTGTTTCAATAAATTAATTTAATTTCTTAAAGCAAAATCAGTAAAGC
>NC_059372.1:23992930-24087930 GCF_019703515.2 Myxocyprinus asiaticus | reverse complement strand
GGTTCAGTATTCATTAATATTGGTGTTTGATGTTTATTTATAAATATACTAATGTTCATTTATACAACTTTTAAATTGTTAAAATAGTTTACATCGTTAAAAAATTAATTAGTTGATTAATATTAAGCGAGAATAATAAATGCTGTAAAATTATTGTTTGTTGTTATTTCATGTTAACTATTGTGTTTACTAATGCTAATATATAAAAATGTATTGTAAAGTGTTGCCAAAATGATAATATAAAGGCTCTCAGTCAATGGGTAAATATTTTCATTATTTTATGGATAATATTTTACAGTACATATGCAGTGAATGCTATGACAAATTAAAGGAATATTCCAGGTTCAAAACAAGTTAAGCTCAATCAACAGCATTTGTGGCACAATGTTGATTACCACAAAAATGCATTTTGACTCATCCCTCCTTTTCTTAAAAAAAAAAAAAAAAAAAAAGCTGGGTTACAGTGAGGCACTTACAATGGAAGTGAATGGGGTCAATCCATAAATGTTAAAATTCTCAAGCATAGCCACAAGACGTAAACAATATACATTTTAGCATGATTTTAGTGTGATAAAATTGCTTACAAACCATTTCTGTGTAAAATTGGCTATAACTTTACACAGAAATGATTTGTAAGCAGTTTTATCACACTAAAATCATCAATTACTTTGTTGCCATGATGACGTAAAACCGTAAACCCTAATACAACCGTAAAATTGACGATTTAAACAACTTTATGGCTCAAATAATACACACGTTTTAACAGAAAAATGAATGTAAGTCCTTTTATAAAATTATAAGCTTCACATTTCTGCCTTTAAACCATCCAAAAATTGGCTCCATTCACGTCCATTATAAGTGCCTCACTGTAACAATGATTTTTGCATCTTTTTTTTTTTTTTGAACAGGCGAGTTAAAATACATTATGCCACAAATGCTGTCGATTGAGGCTAATTTGTATTGGACCCGGAATATTCCTTTAAGCTTAGCATCTGAAATTTGTGTTGACATTTATTGCAGAAGAACAGTCAAGGTTAATTGTTTTTTATTATTTTATTAATATGGGAACCTATATTTCTAAAGTAAAAAATACCTCAATCTTTAAGCCCACAGAATTCAGTATATTTCCTCACATTTATTGAACCAACTCAGGAGTAGCAGAGCTGAGAACAAACAATTATATCTGAAAATTGCTTTTTAGAGTTTGAGGATGACTAGAGGATATTCCAAGTTTTACTGAAATAATTCATCCCTGACTACAGTGTTTTTCCTTTATTACATGACAGTGAGTAATTATTCAATTAACTCCAGAATTTGTTCTGAATGGGCATTGATAAGTCAAAGGATTCTTATATTTTTAACACAGTGTAGCTAAGATAAATACAAATAAAAAGGGTCTTAATTAAAAATATGCTAATTTGCAGGTTGTGTATGAAGTCCTCAATGGAGTATGAAGGTTTCCTTCTGAGGACAATTGGTTAGCAGCCAGCCTGAAATAAAAATCTATTTTTGGATTAATTAAAACTCCAAACCATTCTTGTTTGACTCTTAGAATCTGTCATATCAGTTCATAATTGTATATACTGTTTTATTAAGTGAGTTGCATTTTTCAAGTAAAGACAACAGTTTCCTCATCATGTGTTGCTGGGAAGATTAAAAATCTGCTTAATGTAACTCTTTTCCACTAGCATAAATACTTTTCACCTATAAGGGGCGCAAATGTTCTGAAAATTAACGTCACACATCCAGTGGTTCACAACCAAGGGGCCGGGGCCCAAATGGGGGCCTAAGCAAACTTCCAAGAGGACCTCAAGGTGACTTTTAAATGATTTAAATAAGTTACATTAAAGCAACTTGATAACTGCTGAGAAATGAAGATGACAATGTTAACTGACGTCATATCTCTTACTGTGTTGAAAATGCACTGCTGAGCACTCACTAAAAGATTTTTTGATGGGGCCTGTGAATATTGTCTTTGTCAGTGGGGGGCTTGGAGTCAAAAAGGTTGAGAACCACTGTTCTAAATTGTTTCCAAGTAAGGAATCCAGACATGAATGGTTCCTATTAGTATTCAGTCTATAGTTGTGGAGGTAACCTCTCTGCATGACCCATTCATGTTGTTAGTTGTAGGCTGCAAACCATTATTCACAGAAGTGGACCATTTATGCATCAAAAAGTAAACTACCATTATACAACCCTAGAGTATAAAAACCTCTTTTACTACTTATAAAAAAAGTTTTGTTCCATCTCAGAACAGATCAGTTCTTTTTTCATATGTCTTCCCGAATTCTTAAGAAGGCATACTTGCAATATTTTGTCATAATGATCAAATGACAAAACGTTTATACGGAACTATTGCCTTATGCAATGTAACTGCAGACTGCAATATTTCTCTGACAGCATTTCCTCCAAACTGGAGTTATTTTAAAGCCATGAAGGAACCAGAGTACACATGATGAGCAGAACCTTTATCTGAGAAGATGTGTATTAGCGTGTACTTTCTCCCATTCTCCAAATGTTTGCCTGCACATACATATATACTGAGATATACACTCACTGAGCACTTTATTAGTAAAACTATGGTCCTAATAAAGTGCTTGATGTGGTCTCTATTGTTGTAGCCCATCTGCCTCAAGGTTCGGTGTGTCGTGCATTCTGAGATGCTATTCTGCTCACTCACATTTTTTCTCCATTCTGATGGTTGATGTGAACATTAACTGGAGCTCCTGACCCATATCTGCATGATTTTATGAATTGCACTGCTGCCACACGATTGGCTGATTAGATAATTTCATGAATAAGTAGATGTACAGGTGTTCCTAATAAAGTGTTCAGTGAGTGTCGATTAGTCAATAAGAGACAAATGGCACCGAGAGCCAGGTATTGGTTGTAATGTATTTCCTAATTTGTTTGTCATTTTGATAAATGTTTTGTTTGTTTTGAATAACACTAGCAAAGACAAACAAGGTATTTACAAACACAAATATGGAAGAAGATACACTTCTAGGTACATTTGGGTAAATTCACCTCTGCAAAAGTTGATGGAAAGTTTAATATTATTTTATAATTGTTTTTTATAAAACTTCCAGTCTTGACTGACATGATCATAACTTAACATGGTTCTCTTTGATTATTATAATTAGCATTACTTTTTTGTTTATAACAGATTATAAATTGGCTTTAGTACAAAACAACTATAGTCAGGGTTGGCTCCAATGTCCAAAGTGCAATATAAAGAAATGACAGCGGGTCTTTTACACTGAAGTTGTTTCTAACTAAGTATTACTGAGGATTTAAAGCATGGAGGTAGAAATTAAAATGAAAAAATTTGAGAGGAAGGGGGTGAGTACTTTTGACTTGAAATTATTTTTCTGATACAAAACAGAGCCCTTGTTTTACATTGCTGTTGTTGTTTTTTTTTTACCTTTTGGTTTGGTCCGACAACATAATCAACCAACAGTGTTTTTCACCTTTGGCCATTTTCAATATATAGAAGCAGCCTACGTATATATATATATATATATATATATATATATATATATATATATATATATATATATATATATATAGAATATATGCATGACCTAACATTATTCTTTGTCTATGAAGAATGTTATTAGCATTTACATGTTTTATAACATCATGTTATTTGCAGAGGTTGACGCTGGTACTGGCTTTAGCGTCTTTGATCTCTGCATTTGGTTCGTCTTTTCAGTATGGCTACAATGTGGCTGTTATCAACTCACCTGCCCCAGTACTGAGTATATTCTATTCTATTCTATTTTGTTCTATTCTTGCAAATGTCAAGTGTTGCCATTAAACATTCTTAATACATATTTAGCCATAACCTCTGATAAACTTGACTCTGATATTCTGATAAAAGGATATGCAGTTGTTCTACACTCAAATATATGAGGATCGTTATGGTCCAATGACAGACAATCTCTTGACCCTCCTGTGGTCCATAACGGTGTCCATGTACCCACTGGGTGGGTTTTTTGGTTCTCTTATGGTGGCCCCATTGGTGAACAAATTAGGAAGGTAATTAGTATATTACGATGTGAATAAATCATACCAATATTCTATTGCATTCAAATCATCATGCACCCTTTTTCCTCATATGTTATAGTACTTTAACTGAGATCTTTGGCCTACAGAAAAGGCACACTACTCTTCAACAACATCTTCTCTATTGTTCCTGCTATAATGATGGGTGTGAGTGAAGTGTTGAAGTCATTCGAGATCATCATTGTTGCACGCTTTTTGGTGGGCATCTGTGCAGGTCAGTACAATTTCCACCCATCAGTATGGATCAGCTATTTAATGCTCTAACTGCCCTAAGAAAATTCCTCCTACGAAATGAATTGATGATTATCGTACCAAAAACATGTTTTAACTCATTTACTAGATTGTTACCTGTTCACAACTAAAATAAATTCCGTATGCCGGTTTCTTTCTATTATATAAAAAAAATTCTATGCCGTGTAATTTCTGTTAGGACAATAGAAGGGTTAAAGGCATAGTTCACCCAAAACCAAAAATTACTCACCATCATGCCATCCCAGGTGTGTAGGACTTGCTTTCTTCTTTTCTGCAGACACAAATGAAGATTTTTAGAAGAATATCTCAGCTCTGTAGGTCCATACAATGCAAGTGAATGGTGACCAAAACACCAAAAGCTCCAAAAAGGAGATAAAGTCAGCATAAAAGTAATCCATACGACTCCAGTGGTGTAATCAATGTCTTCCAGTTGGTTTTGTGTGAGAATAGACCAAAATGTAACATTGCAGTCTCTAAGCACGATCATGATTTCAAGCTTGATTACACTTTCTAGTGCTTAATGCATGTGCAGAGCGCTAGATGAAGCTATAGGAAGTGTAATTAAGCTTGAAGTTATGATCGCAAAGGAGACTGCTTTCAAGATGTGCAGTGAAAAATTAGTTATATTTTGGTCTGTTCCCACCCAAAACCAACTGGATCGCTTTAGACGACATTGATCAAACCACTGGAGTCAAATTGGTTACTTTATGCTGCCTTTATCTCCTTTTTGGCAGCTTTTGGAGTTCTGGTCACTATTCAATTGCATCGTATGGACCTACAGAGTTGAAATATTCTTCTAATATCTGTTCTGTTCAGCAGAACAGAAGAAGGAAAGTAATATACATCTGGAATGGCATGAGGGTGAGTAAATGATGAGAGAATTTAAATTTTCTGGATGAACTAACCTAAGCATAACAGTATGCTTCTATAAAAACAGACCAACTGTGTTTTGCTGATTCTCCTCTAGGCCTGTCCTCTAATGTGGTGCCCATGTATTTGGGAGAACTCTCACCCAAGAATTTTAGGGGGGCCATTGGTATAGTGCCCCAGCTCTTCATCACTATTGGCATTCTAACTGCACAGGTTTTCGGCATTCGCAGTATCCTGGGCAACAAAGAAGGTGACACACAACATATTATATATTATTTGTGCAGTACTCTTGTGGTAATTGGTCTGAAGAATTAATCTTACAGAGAGGCTGTATTTAAAGCTGCACTCAGTAATTTTTTGTTTATGCTGCAGCAAGTGTTCAGTTACCGATGCCATTGTTTAAATACCTTATTCACAGTCAACCATGATTCATTTCTATTTTGTGGGTGAAAGTGTCAGATAATAGGAAGTTACTAAGATAAAAATCAAGTTTACTCAGCTGGTCATGTGATCTAAACATGGCAGCCTCATGAGGCAGTTCAGCTCCATGTAAAATAAAACAGCTTTTAATAACAAATTAATTCAATACTCACTTTGATTATCTAGAGACTAGACTATATTGAAAATGCTTTTTAATGACATGCTGTACTATTGCTATGCTATTCCTATCTCTATACAGTTTTCTAATATAGAGATTTTAGGGGGAGTTACTGATTTTCTGCTGTTGGAGAATAATCATGGTGATGTGTAATGTTCTCTCTCTAGGCTGGGCCATTATGTTGGGTCTCACAGGGATCCCTGCTGTCATTGAACTCCTGCTTCTACCCTTCTTCCCAGAGAGCCCACGCTACATGCTCATACAAAAGGGGGATGAAAAAACTGCCAGGAAAGGTATGCAAAAAGTTATTTCTGTCTCCCATGTCAGAGAACTCAGAAAATTTGAGTTTCATAGCAGATGCGCACTTGCCCAGCTAATAATTTTATGTTCCAAGAACATTTTCCTAACGTTCCTAATCTTATTTGAAAGTTCTGGGAATGTTCAAAGCATCATTTTTAAAAAAAAATACAATTTTATATAAAAAAATAAAATTAAAAAAAATCTTGGTTATAGGAACGTTCTGGAAAACGTTTGAAAATTGTGGAATTTTTTTTACAATGTAGTAATGTTTAAAGAACCTTCCACTAACAATGTATGAATAATGTTTTCATGCTAAAGTTTTGAGAAAGTTAATCAACGACAGAAAATTTTGAAAGAACATTCTATTAACATTACTGCAAGAACGTTTGTTCACAACTTTGAGAGAACTTTTGGAGAACGTTAGCTAAAGTTTTGAGAGCATTCCCTGTTAGCTAAGATTGCAGAGATTTAAGAAATCAAACAAAAAATTAGTTTCAACGTCTTGATTTGTTGTAAAATATGAATTTGAAACATTTGGATGCTTTACCAGAACATTTTTAATATCCATATCTATATCTATATCTATCTATCTATCTATCTATATATATATATATATATATATATATATATATATATATATATATATATATATACTGTACCTTGTTGCTTCTTTGTAAATACCTCAAGTGCTTGTGTAGAATCAAAATGCCAGAACAAATAGTGGTTGAATAATGACGTGTTAAAATGAATCATTAATCCAACACCATAAAAATTGTTCACATGGCTCTAATGTAGTAATGATATGTAACAAAAGTACTCCTGATAAATAAGGCAAATTGCTATTTGGCAAAGTTGAACAGAATGCTCAATGAGTTTGCACATTGACATGAGAGAGAGGTTGAGTATAACCATTTAAAATACAATGTAATATATAAAGTAGGGGTCTTCAACAGGGGGTCCACGGTGGTACTGCATGGGGGTCTGCCAATTATTATTTGATCAGTCATTTTTGTACCTGTGACTGCAGAGAGAAAGAAAATGCCTTAAATAAATATATTAAGTTAACTTCAACCAATGCACCCTTTTCACAGACTGTAATAACATGTTTCCGCCTTATTTAGCAGTGTAAATCTTGTGTAAAACATTAGTGTTCGACCGATATGGGTTTTTGAAGGGCAGATGCGGATACCGATATCTTGATATCAGGATAAACATAATACAATTTAAAACAGCAAATCAGATGTTAATAAAATTTTTGAAGTGAAACAAATACTTATTTAATGCAATATTAAAAAAATTTGCAAACTGTATACTTGAAAAAAATAACTTGAAAACAGAAAGTGTTGACTATCCATTGACAAATATAATGGTAGATTTTGGAACTGGCACAAGGGAAATTTAACACTTCTTTTATTCGGCCAAACAAACACAGTTATCGGCCGATGCTGTTAATCGCAAAATGGCCTAATATCGGTCGATTAATCAGCCTGGCCGATATATCGGTCTATCACTATAAAACACATTGAAAGAAGTGGAAAACTTTTTTGTATTGAATTTCTTTTTCTTCTTTGTAGTGTACTTTCCTAACATTACTCCTTGTGTTTTATTACCTTGGCATTAATTTGAAAAACTCCTCTGACTTCTTTAATGCACCACTTTCAATTATTTTCCCCTCTTTTGGGATGTTGTGGAAAGGTAACAGTGGTAATAGTATTTTTTTATTTTGCTGTTGGAAAAAAATCTATATTTTCTGTTGTCTTCCATTCACCATCTACTGTTTTTTCTGATCAACCACTAGGTGG
The DNA here is from genome assembly GCF_019703515.2 of Myxocyprinus asiaticus. Lineage (NCBI taxonomy): Eukaryota > Metazoa > Chordata > Actinopteri > Cypriniformes > Catostomidae > Myxocyprinus > Myxocyprinus asiaticus. Next base: position 24,080,040 of record NC_059372.1, on the reverse strand, counting down.
CACCATGTTGACTCTGATTGCCGCTGGACTGTTTTCTGGTTTTGATCTCAATAGGAAGGAAGCAATGAAAAAACTACAACAACAAGTGATCCAGATGGAGAATAACAACTCTTTTTAGTGTTTTAGTTGAAGTAAAAATGAGTTGTGCAGTTGTTGTCTGTCTTAACAAATCAAAGTAGTTAATGATATCAACGTAACTAACCTCAGTCCATCGCTTCATGTCATCTACCCACGGGTGAGGCAGTGACCAAAAACGGTCATCGCGACTCTGTAAAGTACGGGCACTATGAAGCCACAGGCAATTTTTTGAAATTTAAAACACTTAACATCTCGTTTTTCACTAAGAACAAACGCTGATGCGAGTGAAAACACTGGAGACTGGAAACCAAAAGCAGGCGTTTTGGTTATTCAGGAAAAAGTGGATAGAAGTTTGCGCTGCTATAGTTTACTTCCGGGTTCCAAATCCGTAAAAGTGACATGGATCCATAATAAATAATTATAAATATTCAGAATAACATTTCATAACCCACTGATTCACAGTTAACATTGTACATACATTAATGGTAGCCTACTATACTCCTACGCATGTTATTAAAGGCCAGGCTATTCAACTCTCTATGCTAATGCAACTCTCAATGTTGTACAATACGTTCCAGGCGGTTCCTGCTCCATCTCTCTATCATTTGATGCAATGTTTCTACCTAGAATCCTTTGCAAGAGGGTTCTTTGTTTTAGACAGTTCAATTCACATACAAACACTCTGAGGGGTTTGCCTTGATGCCCTCTGGCTCTGTTGTGCTGTGTTTCAGCACTGCAGCAGCTGCGTGGCTGGGAGGATGTGGATGAAGAGCTGTGTGAGAGGATCAATCGGAGCGAGCTGAGGGCCATCTCTCCGTGCTCAACCTCTTCACCTTCCGCTCACTGCGCTGGCAGCTGCTATCTGTAATCATCCTGAACATGGGCCAACAACTCTCAGGCGTCAATGCTGTATGTACTACCACACAATTTTCACAAGTGATTATTTTCCACACACTTCCCTCTGTGGCGAAATCAGTTTTCTTGTAAGTGTGGTGTCATGTTAGGCTTCAGATATGTTTTGTTTTAAAAAATCTAACCTTTAACCCCACCTTCAGATTTATTACTATGCAGACAGCATCTACAGCTCAGCAGGAGTGAGGGAAGATCACATTCAGTATGTGACAGTTGGAACAGGAGCTGTGAATGTCTTCATGACTGTAGCAGCTGTAAGGAACTAACTTTCTAATTCCACATTGCTTTTCTGCATTCGTTATGCTCCTCATTGTTTAATATTCTCTTTCCCTGCTGAAAAGACTAGCTTGAATTTCCATGCTGCTCCAGTCCAGGCTGGTTAAAGCTGGTTAGTGCTGGTTTGGTGCTGGTCTAGCTAATTAACCAGTGCAGCCGAGCAAAACTTAGCGAAGCTTGTCAACTACCACAGTCTTTCTAGTCAACCAGCTACAACTAGCATAGATGAAGCTTGTTGACCAAGGACGTCTTACTGTTTTAGCCTAGTTAGGAAGCATGATGCGGACGCCATGGACACCTTGTTGGGGAAAAGCAACCAAAACACAACATATTCTGGTCTTTTCAACATGGTTGAGTGACTTATTTAACATGATAATTGTTATGAAGCTCAGATCCTTCACTAAGAAACATGACTGTAATGTATGTTTTTGTAGGTGTTCATAGTGGAGAAATCTGGCAGAAAGTTGCTGCTTTTGATTGGCTTTGGTATCTGCTGTGTAGCCTGTGTTCTCCTGACCATAGCTCTCTTCTTCCAGGTATAGCAATGCTGTACTTACTCAATCCCAGGCATAAAACACAATATTTTGAACAATCAAATTCAATTTAACTGTAAATAAATCTGGACAGGGTCTCAGAGGACATTTTAATTCTAGAGAAGAGAATGTGCTGGGCTGACAAATTTGACTCCTGGGTCTATGTGAAATGCAAGGCTATAAATGTGGTAAATGTACCTCACACTAACAGCTGTACATTCCATCCACAGACAAAACTGGATTGGATGCCCTACGTCAGCATTGTTTGTGTCATTGTTTACGTAATTGGACATGCTATTGGCCCAAGTGAGTTCACAGCAATCCCATTTAGACCTATCCAACAGGGACAGAGGGAGCTTGCTGCATTCCAATGAATTCACACCCTCCTTCCCATACAGTTTTATTCCTTTGTGGGAAATGACAATGGATTTATGCTGCAGTTCAGGGACTTTACATTAAAACCCTAGAGTAAACACAAGAAAAGTGGTTGTGCTTTAAAGTGGCTATAAAGCATTGTAAAAGCACCACAGTGCTTCAAGCAATCTTGTAAGATGGAAAAATTGTTTTCATGATTATGTTATAAAAACATCCTTGTTTTTATCCATTTAACTTTTAGCAATAATTTCTGACATTTCTGCTCAATTTTATGACTATTTAGAGCTTCAACTCATCAGTAACTTAATTCAAAGTAGTCAAAAAATTATACTAAAATTATCACTGCAGGTTGTAAATTTGTCACAACTTTTGAAAGCTGGATGTAAATTTACATTTTCCATTTTAGTGGGTTGAAATTTTGGTCCCACTTTATATTAGGTGTTTTTAACCATTATGTACTAACATTAAAATACATACAATAATGCACTTTTTGTGTAATTACATGTTTTGTTTTGTTTTGTTTTTTTCTGCAAAATTCAAGATTCACATTTGCTGCTACTGCGGTTGAGGTACGAGTATGTAAGGGTTTAGGGTAAGGGTTGGGTTAGGGTTAGGTTTAGGGTCAGGGATAAGGTTAACAGTGTAACTACAGATGTAATTAAAAGCAGGTACTTTAAATATAAGTACAACGCAATAACACATACTGTATGTAAATAATGAGTACATTGTAATAAATGCCTAAGTACATAGTAAAGACACCTATTATTAAGTGGGTCCAAATGATTTACTGTGTATCTTTCTGTATAAAAAGATGTCTGATGAAAGAATTTCTAGGTTTGACAGCTTTTGTTGCATTTCTTCGCAGGTCCTATTCCTTATGTTATCACCACAGAGATGTTCCGGCAGTCTTCTCGACCACCAGCCTTCATGGTGGCTGGCTCGGTTCACTGGCTCTCAAACTTCACAGTTGGCCTGGTCTTCCCTTTTTTAGAGGTCAGAGTTCAAATGAACCATTGACAAATAGTCATAGTTCTGCTCCAAAAGATCAGTGGAGTCTGTAAATTTTTAATGGTTGAAATTTCTAATGATATTAAAAAATCTTGTCATCAATGCAAATCCTTGTATATTTGGTAGTTTGAAGGTTCTCTGCTGAAGACTGAGGACACTTTGAGAACTTAAATGAAATAAATTAGAAGTAAAAAAAGAAGACAATTGTCAAATATATAGGGCCCTATTTTAAGAGTGCTAACCGCAGCGCTACGCCATAAGTCATACATACAAAATCAATGGGCATGGCCATGAAGTTTTGGTGTTTTTGTGCAAATCAAGTCTAGGCACAAGTGGGTTTGGTGGAATTGTACACACAAAGAGCTAATGGGCTGGGTCAAGTGCAATTTAATTCTGATGTTCTTCTCCAGTTACATCCTGTTCCATCACCTGTCAAGCACCATCGATATAAACAGAGATAGAACATTCATTTTTAAGATTAACATTTTTATTGATTCATAGAGATGACAAAGAAAAACAAAACATATATACAATGAATCAACATTTAACTCCCACTACTACCCCTCCCCCTCCCCAATCAACAACCCCACCCCGACCCCCAACGAACATGCCTGTGGTCTCACATAAGTACACATGCAAAAAAAAAATATTAATAAAATAAATAAATTACAAAATATAATAATATATATATATATATATATATATATATATATATATATATATATATATATATATATATATATATATATAATCATACACATCTAAAACTACGCCTCTTTCTCCACAGTCCCTCCCTGGGAGTCCCCCAAAAATATCAAATATCTGCCCCATTTCCCATCAAACGAATCCCAGATCCTCAGCATTCTATACGACTCCTCCTCGAAAGCTGCATCTCCTCGCACCACTCCCGAATTGAGGACGTTCCAGCCGAGTTCCATTCCCTTAAAACAATCTGCCTGCCATAACAATGGTCAGGACCCAATTTTTTATGTATTTATCTCCTATATCGATGACCGCCCCATCACCCAAAACACAGAGTCTGGGGCAAAACAAAACCCAAGTGCCCAAAACGTCACTCTGAAACTTCAACCAAAATTCCTGGATCTCAGCACACCACCAAAAAACATGGGCCGTGTCTCCATCCTCCGATTAGCATCGCCAGCAGGTGGGTGTGTCTTTAAGATCAAACCTATACAATCTAGTGGGGGTCCAATAGAATCTATGTAAAATCTTGAATTGCATAAGGCACACCCTTGCATCTCTAGATACAGACTTGACATTTTTTCGAATCCTAGCCCACACTTCCTCCTCCAGTTCCAAGTTAAAATCTTTCTCCCATAATCTGTTGATAGAAGTTCACCAGACTCTGAATTAGCAGGGAGTAATACACTGATGCCTCATGACCTTTTCCAAAAGCAGTAATCACCTCTCCCAGAGTATCTGCTGCTTTGGGGGGAGGGGGGGGTGCTACTCCCAAAAATAGTACAGAGCAGGTGGCGCAGCTGTAAATACCTATAGAACTGAGACCTGGGAATCCCAAAATGTTGAACCAAATTTTCAAAGGATCTCAACACTCCACTCTCATATGGGTCACCGAGTGAAGCAATCCCTCTCACAATCCACTCTGACCAGTAGAAAGGGGACTTATTAATACATAATTTTGGGTTCAGCCATATGCTCGAGGCAACATTTAAATAAATGTCCGAATTAAACAGTCTGGACTCTTTTGTCCATACCGAGTGCAAATGCGAGATAAAGGGGTATAACATAACTTCTCCAGTTAGTTTGATAGAAAGGCATTGCGATGGTGAAATGGGGGCAAGAACTTCCTGTTCAATACAAAACCAGGGAGGGGTTCTCTCAGGTGAAAGCATCCAATGAGCCTAAAGTCTGAGACTGAATGCATAATAATAAAACAAAATCGTGGGTAGGCCTAGCCCACCTTTGTCCATTGGCCTATGTAACTTATTGAAATGTAATCTGGGATGCTTACCATTCCAAATGAAGGACTTCGCTATGCTATCAAATTGCTTGAAATAAGAAAGGGACACATCTACAGGAAGAGATTGTAGCAGGTAGTTGAATTTTGGAAAGCAATTCATTTTAATAACATTAACCTTCCCAATCATAGATAAATGTAATGAAGCCTATCTGCCCACATTGCTTGAAAACCTTTTTATTAAGGGGTCAGAATTAACTCTGACTAAATCATATAAATTTGCTGGGAATTAAATGCCCAAATACTTAATGCCCTGTTTGGGCCACTGGAAAAGACATCACTGGGCAGTACGCTGTCAGAGCCAAAGCTTCGGATTTAGACCAATTGACTCTGTATCCTGAGAATTTAGAAAAGGAATTAATAATTCTGTGGAGGCAAGGCATAGATTTTGTGGGGCTGGAGATGAATAATAAAATCACTGAAAATCATCTGTGTAAAGCAAAAGCTTATGCACCATACCTCCCGCCACTAACCCTGGAAAATCCCGCCTAACATCTTCCTTTCTTATCGCAGCTCCAGGGCAAGACAGAACAATAATGGGGAAAGAGGGCAACCCTGCCGGGTGCCCCTATCCAGAGTCTAATAATCTGAAATTAATCCATTTGTTTGTACCCTGCTACTGGGTGTCTATAAAGTAACTTAATTCATCTAATAAAAGTATTCCCGAACCCGTATATTTCCAAAATCTTTAAAAAATAATCCCATTCTACCATATCAAACGCCTTTTCAGCGTCAAGCGAGATGGCAGTGACCGGAGTCTGATCGTTCACTACTGCCCACATGATATTGATGAAATGCCTAATGTTATCAGAAGAGCTGCGGCCCCGAATAAACCCCACCTGATCTATATGTATAAGAGATGTCATAACTTAATTGGTTATCCAAAATTTTACGTCTAGCTGGATCAGGGAAATTGGACAATAACTCTTACACTCGCATGGATCTTTGTCCTTTTTAAGAATCAGACTGATCTGGGCTTGTGTCATGGTTGGTGGAAGCTTTCCATTCTTTAATGATTCCGTATAAACTTCTAACAAAAGTGAAGCCAATTCTGTAGCATAAGATCTAAAAAGATCTAAAATTCAGCAGCAAAGCCATCTGGCCCTGGAGGGCAAGATAATTAATCAGGACCTAATTACCTCTCCAAGCTCCTCCAAGGTTATCTCAGAATCAAGATAATTTTTTTGCTCAGTCATCAGTTTAGGGAGTTCTAATGGTTCCACAAAATGTATAATATCTTCATCAGTAGACAAAGATATGGAGCTATAGAGATCAAGATAGAATTAATTAAAAGCATTATTAATATCAGTGGCCGTGGTAAAAATTTCACCACCAGCAGATTTCACTGAGGGAATGGTAGAAAAAGACTCTTTATATATCTATCCAGAGTTTTCCTGCTTTGTCCCCCGACTCAAAGTATGACTGTCTTACCCTGAATAGCCAAAACTCCACCTTCTGCAACAAACTAGCATTATATCTGTATTTCAACTGGGTCAATTCTCTGAGGCCATCAGACGACATTCGGCACTTCAGCTCTGCCTCGGCACTTTTAATATTCCCTTCCAACTCCACAAGTTTTCGTGCTTTGGATTTTTTGATGACTGAGGCATACTGTATGATCCAACCCCTAAGAACCACCTTAAGTGCCTCCCAAGCCACGCCCACAGAGGATACTGAGGACCAGTTGGTCTCCATATAAACATTGATTCCAGCCTTTAACATTTGTTGAAATTCAGGATTTTTCAAAAGGGATACTTTAAAGTGTCAACTATATGATTTCTTTTTCTCTGTATGTGGCAACACCTCTAAACTCACCAGGGCCTGATCTGAGACTAAGATGTTTCCAATTGAGCAATCAACAACAGATGAAATGAGGATGCCTCTATTCTATTCTATTCTAGAATAGATCTTATGGACTGATGAAAAAAAATTTATAGTCCCTACCAGATGGGTTCAAAAGTCTCCAAATATTTGTAAGACCAAGATTTTTACACATTCTGTGAAGTGTCACTGTAGCTCTAGGGGGCTTACACACTTTTGCTTCACTGTGATCATGGACTGAGTCCATCAAAAGATTAAAGTCTCCTCCCAGTATTATATCATGAGGGGTGCCAGCGGTTTGTAACATCCCTTCAAGATCTATAAAAAAGCCCTGATCATCAGCGTTAGGTGCGTAAATATTAGCCAAAATCAACCTTTGCCCCTGAATTTCTGCTAAAACAATAATGACTATTCCTAATTTATCTTTAATCTGTTTGAGACATTTGAATTGTAGATGCTTACTTATCAATGTAATGACTCCCCTGCTCTTATTTGAGCCAGCACTAAAGAAAACATGTCCACCCCATATCTTCCCACATTTTTCAGCTTCTTGCGGGGAAAGATGCATTTCTTGAAGAAACACCATATCATATTTCTTACGTTTAAGAAAAGAAATAACCTTCCTTCTTTTTATGGGGTGCCCCAACCCATTCACATTCCATGTGGAGAGAGACAATCCACTCATATTAACATTTGACATTTTGACATATTAGAAAAAATAGATTGTGTGTGAAAAATAAAATTACAATGACCACATTCCAACATTAGTGCAACAATCAAACCCCAAACATCCCCCAGAACAAAAAAAAAAAAAAGATAAAAGATTTTACCCCATTACCCCAATTTCACGTTACATGTAAACAACTTTACATGTTCTTACTGGCTTAATGTGCGCAAGTGTTGTGCGCATGCCTCTTTAGGGTTTGACGTCACTCAAAAGCAGAGAATAACAAGATTATTTATATCCCATGTAAGCATGGGTTTCCTTGCTTCGTCTGATTTTTTTTTAAATAAACTGATTTTTAGGAGTTATCAGCGTATTGGTGTGCATGTAAACTGGCTCATTGTTTAGATTAGTTCTGAAACTTCTCTAGAAAGAAACATGTCAAATTGCTTGGGTCTTTTTCTCATGAGAAAAACCTGAGAAGCAGTCTCCATTCAATCTCACTGCTGTCTAGGTGAAACAGTAGAGCTAATTAAGAGCTGTCATTTGTTATTTGTCCTTCCTATGGGATCAAAGGGGGCTTGAAGGAGTTAAAAAGATATGTGCCCCTCATAAGTTAATGTGCCCCTCATGGTTTTCATTTGTGTATCTGTCTGCAGAGAGGCCTGGGTGCATACAGCTTCATCATTTTTGCTTGCGTCTGTCTTGCCACACTTATCTACATCTGGGTGGTCATCCCAGAGACTAAAAACAAAACCTTTCTGGAGATCAGCAAGCTTTTTGCTCAGAGAAACAAGATGGAGATTGTAGTGGAGGCCGGGGACTCTGAGATCAAAGAGACAGGAGTGGAAAGCAGTGGACAGGAAATTAAAAGCACATTTCTCTGATGGCTCAATGGGTAACAACAAAAGAACTTCAGTTGGAGCATTTCTTTAAGAATATATTCTTTTAATTGCATTCTGTATTTATTATGTATATGAATACAGATAAATACAAATAATAAATATGTGTACTGTTTAAATAAAACACAATTTTAAGAATAAAACTATTGTTTATTGAAAAGTTTCAGATATGGTTCATATTATCAGTCGGGTAAATACATTACAATGCTTATATCCCAGATCCAAAATGAACTTTTGCAACTGCCACCACCCAAAAATATCTCTTACTGACCATGAGATTTTTTCATGATATATATATATATATATATATATATATATATATATATATATATATATATATATATTTGTCCTAATGAAAATTTAATTATTGTCCTTATATTCCTCATATTATTGACAAACCATGAAGGTCATTGTGTCACTCTCACCATCATATATGAGGTGAACTTAATGCAAGACACAATTTTTACTTGCATTTGACGCTTGCTTGGTGAGTGTTATTATGGACTGTACTTACATCTAAAATATAGAGTGAATACAATTTTATAGTTTTCATCTTAAATTGCATTTAATCCCTTGGGACAGTATACAGTACAAGTTAGCAAAGCTAGTACTGCTGATATTGACAGTCATTTAAAAAGTTCTGAGCCTGTCTGCTGGCAGTAGTGCTTTTTTCAGTGGCAAACCTGTTCAGCCTGCAGCTGAACTCCTCCATACAGACTGAGCTGAGTGATGCCCCAGCTCAAGACATTTCCTTTTGCTTTGCTATTACCACACAACATTTGCTCATCAATCTCATCCTTAGTCAGCACGTAATCCCACACATTCACATCTGTCATTTGGCCCACAAACGCATCTGTAGCTGAGATTCCTAAAAAGCCATCCTGGTCCTTCCCCAGAATAAGGGTTCCTCCAGATGGAATGGTATAGCCTGACCGAATATACCGTTCTTCACCAATCAGTCCATTCACCCACAATTCAACCCCTCCAGTATGAGAGGCCCAGGTAAAGCAGTAGTTTGTCCAGTCTTGGGATTGATAGTTAAAAGGCAAATTCACAAACTCATTACCGATCCAGATACCCACTTCAAAGCCCAAAGTGATCATGAGCTCGTTGTCATTGCGTGAGGTGGAGTAGGACATCACGGTGAGGTCGTGTGTGGGTGGTGTACGGACATTCATGCAGGTTGTGAAGGACTGTAGGTTCATTGGATGAATCAAGTTAACCAAGGCATAACTCTCCAGATTCTTTTCAGTGAAGTAAAGGACCATTGGCGATAGGGATTGCGGGCCTAGGGAAGGAAAGGTAAGAAAACAAGGCAAAATATAAATCTCACTCGGATGCAACTGTTTTCACACAGTTAAACTGTATTTGATGAATGTCTACTTCTACCTATTCTAAAATTAAATTTTTCTAAAATACTCACCCATACTTGTAGATGGTTGTCCTTGAAAAGCATACACCAATTACATGTCAAAGCTTGTTTTCATACTTTTATATTAGAGACAGCTTAAGAATGTATATTGAGAATGTATTAATTAAAGGTGATGTGTGTAATCTTTTCTGTTAAAATACTTTCTCCAATCCCAGCTTAATATGCATAGACATCTATAAGTAAGTGATTTGTATGTTGATTTCCTCCAAAAGCGTAAACCTTTCGTGGCGCTATCAAAACATTGCTCTTTTTGTTTGAGAATCCCAATCTGGGGTGCGTTTCTCGTACAACGACATAACTCACTGTGTAACCACTATAGTAGAATGCATTGTTGTAGAAATTAATTAGCTTGTCACGACACACATCCATTGTTCGAACCACGTAAGTTAAGCTGTCTTTAATGATGTTACTCAGGGGGTGGAGTAATAACTTCCACAAATATTTAATTAAAATAGCTAATTTACACGTACACCAGAAAGCTGTTTAATGTGAGAAAGCTGCTGAAGACACTTTGCAATGTGACAAATGCATAGCGCTGCAATATTGGGGTTTCTCTCTATATTAGACTTCGGTGTTTCCCTGACGCACTTGACATATGCACATGCTCACTCTTCAAAAACATATTAGCGCCACTTATGCGTTAACATAAACACATAAAAACTGTGTTCGGAATAAATCGTTTTCTAAATGCATGTAAATGTGGTCAAGTTCTTGACAGAATGAAAGATATAGAATAAAAGATATAAAAGCCTCAGTGAAGTCAAATAATGTCCACACAGCAAACTAACAAGGAACGATGCTTCTAACCATAGATGGAGAGCTATTGTTACAACCACACAACTTTGCGATGATGTTAAGTATTAAAAGTTTGTTGGAAGTATGGTTTCAGGAAACACCAAATCATTGAACTATGTTGGTAACGATTTAAATTGCGACCATAATTAGCTAACGATTCTTTTGGGAAACGCACCCCTGATCAACACAGAAACACTGGCTCAAACAGTTGTGAGTTTGGGTCAAGACTATTTGTTTTTCCAACCAATGGCAGAAGAGGAGAGTGTTTGGGAAAATTTCTTTATTTTTGCAATTCCGTTTAGTAACACTAGTACCACAAAAATTACACACTTCACCTTTAAGGATACCCTGTTGGCATTTCTCATGAAATGATTGAAAGATTTTATACCTGAAAGCACTTTTTTGTCCAGCGACATAATAAGGCTCTCAATCCTTTTAAGCTTAGACTCGATCTCCTCTTGACGGCAAATTCCTGCAGGAAACCGAAGAGAAGACAGGGAGAACATTCTCAGGTACTGCAGACCTGTCACTTAGTGTTTTTTGGCTCTGCTGGAAATTAGAAGCACTGGCCTAACCTCCTGTGCCCAGACGTGGGAGGAAAGAGGACTCCACCACTCTGTCATTCAGAGGCTGGGCCATGCGGTAGTCATTCCACAGGGTCTTATTTTCATGGTCCATTAATGTGCTCTCCAATTTCCTGATCTGAAGGTCACCACATTAAAAGTTAAACATACAGCAAAAAAGATTGAAAACAATTTCTTGTGAACTTTCTGAGGTGGCACCTGATTGTGAGAGAGGGTGATGGGGGTATCAAAAACTGTCCACAGAATGCTCTCGTGACATGGTGGTGTGGTGAGAGAGCCTTGATATCTGAAAAAGTGGTTGAGGTTTTCTGGTAGCATGGAGCGTACATTCAAGTTAGTTATATTCATGGACTGGCCTGTGTAGAGTGATAGAGAAAAATATGAAAAAACAAGTGCATAGACAAGACACAGCCATGAGCCTTATAGTATAAAACAATGGTTCTCAACAGGTTTTACTTCATGACCCAGATTTCACATTGGATTTTACATCAAGTGGCGACCTATACTGTCACATTGTGGTCGGCACAAACCATGTTTATCCTTGTTGCAACTGAATGTGAATTTAATATAGTCTGGGCTGTATTTTATTTTTCCTTGCATAGTTTTGTTTATGGTTTTTGAGGATGAGGACATGTCACACATTCTTTCCATGTTGGCATCTGCCTAATATAGCTTGCTTTTACAAAGTGACTGATTGATTTGCACCAAAATACCATAGAGTTTGATTGGACATACTTTGATCTTCAAAACAAAAGGTAGGGGAACCTTTTTCTACTCCCTTTTAACCCTCCTGTTCTGTTCAAGTAGGGCCTCTTATTTTGCTATTTGTGGTCATTTTTAACCGGACACGGTACAGGTGTAATATATATATATATATATATATATATATATATATATATATATATATATATATATATATATAGGGTAAGGGTTGATTAGGGTTATTTTGATTTATACACTCACTGAGCACTTTATTAGGAACACTAATTGGTCCTAATAAAGTGCCTGACGTGGTCTTCTGCTGTTGTAGCCCATCCACCTCACGATTTGACATGTTGTGCATTCTGAGATGATATTCTGCTCACTACAATTGCACAGAGTGGTTATCTGAGTTACCGTAGCCTTTCTGTCAGCTCGAACCAGTCTGGCCATTCACCTCTCTCATCAACTAGGTGTTTCCGTTTGCAGAACTGCTGCTCACTGGATGTTTTTAGTTTTTCACACCATTCTCTTTACACTTTAGAGACTGTTGTGTGTGAAAATCCCAGGAGATCAGCAGTTACTGAAATACTTAAAGCAGCCCGCCTGGCACCAACAATCATGTCACGGTCGAAATCACTGAGATCATATTTTTTCCCCATTCTGATGGTTGATGTGAACATTAACTAAAGCTCCTCACCCATATATCTGCATGGTTTTATGCACTGCACTGCTGCCACATGATTGGCTGATTAGAAAATCACATGAATAAGTAGGTGTACAGGTGTGTCTAATAAAGTGCTCCGTGAGTGTACATTGTATGTGACATATAAAAAAGCAATTGCTCTGTTTTTTAGTCTTTCCCATTCATTTCCTATGGTCGGTCATTCTTGACCGCAAACAGCAAAGGTGTCGCTTTTTTACGACCACTTATCGAATCAAGTCCAATTTTTTTGTGTGTGTGTTCAGATGGCAAGTTGAGGAAAAGTCACAAAGTCCGATAAACTAAACTATTTGTATTACTTCTGAAAATTTAAACAGAATAGGAAGGTTAAAAGCAGATAAGTCTATTTGTTTTGCTATCCTAACTATACACAAATAAATGGTTAGTTTCATTTAGCATTGTTTTTACCTGATGTCCCGCAACCCTATCAAAACAGACATGCGTCTAATTTCGGGTCGTGACCCAAATCCGGTTGTGAACCACTGGTATGAAATATATTTGAGAAGTTCATCCCAGATGTTTTGCATTACCTGCATACTTGACCTTTGCCAGGTTTCCAATGAAATCACTGTAGTATGTGTTCTCAAAATGCCCATCCTAAAGAAAGGATCCAGACAAATCTAAATATTACCGGCAATGTCAATACCCAGGAAATGGGAAAAAACTCTTTTAACATTATTTTCACTGTACAATTATATTTAAAGTGGTTGATTTAATTGCTTAAATTAGTTATTAAACTTCTTGCATGTTATTAGTAGCTAATAAACTACAACAATGTAAAGTCAGTTGAGCCATTAACGTGTAAAAATGTTCAGATAAACCTCACACAGCGGTTTCAGCAACACACTATTAAAATTGAAAAAAACTATTAAAAGCCCAGCTATTACCCGAACAATTGCAGAGCCAGAGATTTGCAACTGAACTACATATTGCAGCAGAGCAGAGTGCCTGGGGGTGTGTTGTCAAAGCAATGACCTACCCCAGTAAAATGACAGTGGGAGCTCATGACCTGCACACTATCTTGTGGGAACAGAATGTCAGCCAGTAAGCCACCACACAGCAGTCTGATCAATTTACCCATTTAGTTCAGAGAATGCAGATGTGTAACTTAATTCATGCTACGTGCTTCAGGCAAAGTGGGGTCATATGGTGCCTTGCCCAGCTCCTAAAGAGCTGATAGTGATAAAAAAAAAGCCAGCATTTACACCGACAATGTTTTGTATTTTATATTTTTTCTTATCTGTATTTCTATTGTTATTTACCTACCAATATTTATTTCCCTTAAGCATTGCACAAAAAAAAATAAATAAATAAATAAATAAATAAAATCTTGAAAAGAAAAAATTTTCTGTCATTTACTGTGTTCCAAACTTGTATGACTATCTTTCTTCTGTGGAACACAAAAAGTGATGTTTGGCAGAATGTTAGCCTCAGTCACCATTCACTTTGATTGCATCTTTTTATCACTCAATGAAAGTGAATGGTGACTGGTGCTAACATTCTGCCTAACATCACCTTTTGTGTTCCACAGCAGCAATTTTCATTTTTGGGCAAACTACCCCTTTAAAAGAAAAAAAGAAAAAAAAAGAAGAAAAAATAAATAAATAAATAATATATATATATATATATATATATATATATATATATATATATATATATATATATATATATATATATATATATATATATATATATATATATATATATATATATATATATATATATATATATATATATATATATATATATATATATATATATATATATATATATATATATATATATATATATATACATACATACATACATATATATTTCAAATCACAAAATTAAAAGATTATTTCAAACATAATATGGACTTCCACTTGATGGTTACAGCAAATTCAAAAAATATTCCATCTTACCTCATAAAAAAAGGCTAAAACTGCTAGGCCATCTGGTTTATCTTTGGCCTCTTTGAAGCTGCTGTACTTTTCAGAGTTGTAGTGAACGATATGCAGCTATGACACAGAAGTCAAAAAGGAAAGTGTTAGATATGTTGCACTATAAATTGTGTAATGTGAGATTTAGAACATATCTTAGATCTAACATCCTCTACATTGCTTAATTAAAGCTTTCTCAACACTCTTTAGTGCAACTCAGCTTCAAAACGCTGGCGTTCTATTTCAAACGCAATTAAAACAATGATAAGTGCATTTTTGTCTAAAATAAAATGTGACATATTAAGACTTCAGGCATGTGTCCAGCAGCACGTGAATGAACTCTCAGCCCTACAGCCACTGAAGAACACAATGCTTTAAAAAAAAAAAAAAAAAAAAAAAACTAGGACATCTCCCTGTGTTTATTAGGCATAAATCAGACGATTTATATTTGTGGTGGGGTAGAAATGAATTATGTAAGCAGTAATCTACTTCGGCCATGTAGCGGATGCCGTCCAATGTGTGCTCTGATCCACTGGCCTCCAGTTCCAAGCCTCCCCAGTGCAGATGCATTTGGACAGCAGTGTAGTGATCTGGAAACCCCTTGGTAATCATCAAAGTGTGTGGCAGCTGAATTTCCACTGTCATAACAAGATTGTGGATAATATTTATGGAAGGGAAACTAACCTACCCTGTAAAGATCACATAGATTGAATGAAATAGCGGGAGTAAAGCATGCATTATATGAAAACAGATACTATAATAATCCTCCATTAGAACTTCCGACACCAGATGGCGACAAAGATCAATGTAGTACAAATAACAGACCCCAAATTGCAAGTGGTCCCCAGCAAAGACAGACCGTTCTCTTAAAGTTCATTTGTTTTGGGGGGGTGGGGAACAAACTCCTAACGTTCTAGGAACGTTCTTTTTAGGTTGCATTTTTTTATAGCCATAAACGAACGTTCCCAAAACGTTCTGGTTAACAAAAATGGTCACTTTGGTCTATTTTAAGCATAGCCTAAATAACTTTCGCAGAGATAAAGGGCGTTACATCTCCCGTTAATACAAAAATTGTATGATATAAGAAAGCATACCTGAATGTCCATTGTTTTTCATGCGAAAACTCCCGTGGATCTCATCATAACCTGTCAACTCCAGCTGTGGCATTTGCGGATTGTAACGCACTTTGCGCCGCTGAATGTCAATAGGAGACTGTTGGTTCCCCGCACACTCATGAAACTTTTCTGCCCAGTGCTTCTGATCCAGCTCTCCCTCTGAATGAAACCATGAGACATTTCATGAGAGAAAAGAAAAGAAAAGAAAAGAAAACATGTCAAATATGAATAGATATCTGAGCTGTACGCTGTTGTACTATTTGTTGAATAATAGCCCTATTTAGGTTGTGTAGGCTATTATTTATTCACAAAATTCAAATGTAATCCTATTTAATGGAAAGCTGAGTGTTTAGCTGACGTTTTTACATTGCTTAGTACTAATGTAAAATTAAATGTTTATTACCTTAAAAACTAATCGTATCCTTACCTTCCTTAGGTGCGCATCGGGACTCGTAAGACTGATTGAAAGACTCATAAGATTGATATATTTGTGATTTCTTTAGAAGCACTTGCCTGAGTATGTCCACTTTGCTCCATCTATTCCTGCCAATGCAAAATCCACCAAACCCGCGTATAACAGCACTGCAAACAGCTCCATTCTCAAACTGAATCGGTAACCTCACTGTTTTGATGTGTGCTCTGAAGTCTCCCCAGGCCAGACTGTTCACTGTTTCACAGGATTGTAAAGAGGTGCTGAGTGTAACATTGATTACAACGGCTTACACCCAAAATGCAGAAGGCGTGTAGTAACATGGTAATTTAGAGAAGCTTTTGACGTATTGGCAAACGAATGTTTGAGGCAGTTATTATTATGTGTTATTCTATGTCAGTTATTATATATATATATATATATATATATATATATATATATATATATATATATATATATATATATATATATATATGCTTATGTGTTTTTCTCTGTGTTGCAGAAGCTGTAAAGTTTATTCATATTAAACAATTTCCTCAACTAGACCACATTTGTCTCAAAATTAGAAAATCAGACTAATATATATATATATATATATATATATATATATATTCAAATTTTACTCTTAATTGGAAAAATATTTAAAAACGGCCACACATTTTCACACTCTCTATGTTACCACACATTAATCAAATTAATAAATACAGCTATTATAATAACAATAGGCAGCTACAAGCTGTTCCAGGAAATAATTACATGTAAATTACATGTTGTTGGTCTGTATTCCACTATAATTACTTAATTACACAGTATCAAGGAAACTGTGGTGCCTAGTGTGAATCTTGCATTTTATCAGGCAAGCTTATTGCATGATTGTTAAATTTAATATGATCCCAACACTTCACAATGACAAGTGCAGGGCTGTTTTATATAGTCCAGAGAAAAGAAAACTGGTAGCATGGTAACTGCTTGCTAACAGAATCACTCAAACTTGTTTTGTCAAGTTGCCGGCTAAATCAAACACATAAAGTCATTTGTCCTGCTTGGCTCAATGAAGCATAAAGATGTTTTAACTCTGAGTAAAGATAATTAACTGCCCTAGACACTACTAACAGTTGTGTGATAGCTGTCAAGACATGTTTTGACAAGTTGTTCCAGGGAAGTGCAAATTTATAAGAGAAACTGGGGAGCAACATAAGAGAACAATGACAAAAGCAAAAGAATTGAAAAACACTACATATGCTATACAGGATACAAATGCCTTGAAAAGCTTTTAAAAAGCTTACGATTAAGTTTAGTTCTTAATATTAAGAGTTTTATTTAAAGTAACTAATCGTAATGTTAATTTTAATGTGACCTTGTTTTAAAATAAATAAAAACTGAAATATGCTTATGTGTTTTTCTCTGTGTTGCAGAACAGTTTCCTCAATACAAATATAATGGGAAAAAAGTTTAGGATAAACTAGGAAAAGGGTACACATCAAATATCCCAACAATGTTAGTTTAATATTTGGATGTGATGTCTACATCAAACAAAAAAGGCTCTGCCTAAAGGAGGTCATCTGTGTAAAGGAGACTGGTGAAAAAAATCCAGAAGTCAACTATTACTTTGAAGGTTCTACAGAGTTCAGTAGATGATAATGAATTAAAGATGCCCCAGTCAACCATGTCAAGAGCCCTGCATAACACTGTCCATTACTCTAAAGGACTACTCTTTTTGATAACAAGAAAAAAACATAATAGTATCCCAGATGAATGGAGGGAAAAGATGTGATCAGAGAAGACCAAGATATATCTTTTTAGTCTAAATTCAAAGCACAAATCTAGGACTACTCACCCAAAACCAGTGAGTTATGGTGGTAGATGCATCATGCGGGGGCTGGTTTTCGTCAGCAGGAAATGAGCATCTTGATAAAACAGAAGAAATGCTACTTCATTATATAGGACAGTTGTGCAAGAGAGCCTGCAATAGAGGAATTTCAGTCAACTAAAAAACAAAAACAAAAAAACAACAACAACAACAACAACTGAAACTCTTCGCTATTAAATTATATTAAAAACACAAAGTTGTGTGGAGATTGGAATGGCTCAACACCAACAAGGTCCTTAATCAGACCTTAATCAGACATTGTGCCTTTCTGCATATTTTCTTTGTGACTTTGCTTCTGATCTAATTGTTACTGAATCTAATTGACAGTCTGTGTTATTTATTTATTTATCTTTTTTTTTTTCTTTTTTTTTTTTTTTTGACCATTTGTGGAACAATTTTCAGTGTGCTCAAAGATTATAGCAGCAAAGGAACATTAACAATACACAAAGAATGTTATACTGGACATAAGACATCAAACCTGTTGGTTCATAAATTAAAATGACAAAAATGCTGCACTCATCCGAATCTATAAATCTACACAGTACAGATAAATCAGGGTACACAGCACAGATAAAGGTACACAGTACTGATAAAAATGTGGAAGAATGTAGTGTATCACTGAAGAACAGTCAAGACTAAAAAAAATAAAAAATTGTGCTGTTACAGAACAATGCCTAAGTGCACATTTTAACTGACCAAAGTGCAAAGGGCGACCTCTAATATATATATATATATATATATATATATATATATATATATATATATATATATATATATATATATATATATATATATATACAGCAGAAGACCATGATGGGCACTTTTTTAGGACAATAGTGTTCCTAATAAAGTGTTCAGTGAATGTGTATACAGTAACTGTATATACACTCACTAAACACTTTATTAGGAACACTATTGTCCTAATAAATTGCCCGTCATGGTCTTCTGCTGTTGTAGCCCATCCGCCTCAAGGTTCGACGTGTTGTGCTTTCTGAGATCTTTTCTGTTCACTTCAATTGTACAGAGTGGTTATCTGAGTTACCGTGGGCTTTCTGTCAACTCGAACCAGTCTGGCCATTCTCCGTTGACATCTCTCATCAACAGGGCATTTCCATCCCCAGAACTGTTTCTTGTTTTTGGCAGCATTCTGAGGAAACTCTAGAGACTGTTGGATGTGAAAATCCCAGGAGATCAGCAGTTACAGAAATACTCAAACCAGCCCATCTGGCACCAACAGTCATGCCATGTCAAAATCACTGAGATTCAGTGGCATAGTCAAAGGTGGGCCCAAAATAGACCCAGGCCTGCCCAGAATAGAGATTATTTTATGACTTCAATTATATATTTATAAAATATGTTTTAAAAAATGCATAAATTCTGATTTCTGAAAGTGTGAAAGAACTGTTGAATGCGCTGCCTCTCTGTTGTTAAGGAAAATTTGGTTTAAAAATGTTTTTCCCCATTCTGATGGTTGATGTGAACATTAACTGAAGCTCCTGACCCGTATCTGCATAATTTTATGCACTGCACTGCTGCCACATGATTGGCTGCTTTGATAATCTCATGAATAAGTAGGTGTACAGGTGTTCCAATGAGTGTACCAAATTTATGTATATATTTAGACAATTGGACAAGAAGACAATTGGTTAAGGGTCTGAATACTTATGTCAATGTATTGTCAATCAAAGTATATAGCCATCGAACGAGACTCCTCAAGACAATGTCCAAAATTCCTTGAGACAACTTTTGTCACAAAAGCTCACCATATCTCTAACATTTTACATTTTCTGTATACAATTCAAATAAACATGAGTCTTTCAGATATAGTATTATAATGCTGTAGTTGATAATCAGGACAATTTATGCAAAGTCTCCCAATTACACTGCACCTCGGAGGACTTGTTGAAGTTTAATCGTTATAATGCCGCCCTATGAGCAGCCAGAAGATGGCGCAACAGTAATCTTGCTCAAGGTCATTCACTGACAGATACAGCCATTGTCGAGGCTAGAAATTGCACAGCATCACTTGGTCCATGGATTGCTTTTTGAGATGAGGATATGACATTGAGAAGTATGTATTCTATAAGATATCCGAGTGTCAATGGCAAATCAAAATGCTTTCCCACTGTGCCCATGTTTATAGATGATGGGATACAAAGTATTCAACTAAATGACACATTTAAAAAAGAAGTTGTTTTTTAGTGACAAAGATGAATGCATTAACTTGGAAGAAACCAACAAACACGCATCAATTATTAATTAAATTATAAAATCATTAAAACAAATACTAGCTAATTTAGTTTAAGCATATGTACTGCCTTTTTAATTGATAGTGGTAGTGTAGTCATCACCAGCACCATCATTATTATTATAAATAATCATCATAAAGAATTTCTATCATTTAATATATCATTTAAAACTAGTGTGTAAATGGAACGAACCACATTTCATAAATCATTATGTAAACCCTGTGTTCAAAAAAAAAAAAAAAAAAAAAAAAAAAAAGATTCCGTTATTGATGTGAAAGCTCACTATGACGCATCACTGGTAGTAGGTGATGCTCAGCACGTACTCCACACTGCACCAGTATCTACCATAAAAAATACCATAAAACGTGAAACTACTGAGTCCATCATGGCTTCAACACGACATCTACTATTACACTACCCAATAAGTGCGAAGGCATTTATTATATAGCCTTGAGAGCATATAAATAAAAGCATTTAATGAATGAATTAAAATTTCCGCATCCTTGTCGAAGGCGGGGTCGTGATGGTTGAAAACGTGCGCTTTCCTATGCCATCTCATTAGCGTGCCGCGTGAGGCACATCTGACCAATCACAGCTCGAGAAACGCTCTCGTGCTGACCGCTTCCTGATGCCCTACACTTAACAGTGCGCAAAAGCCCCTTCTGCCTTCTCTGCTCTGCACCACGGGCAGGACTCGACTACTCTTGTACTGGCTAGGTCTGATAAGGTAAGGTCAACACAGGACATTTGCATTTTAACAGTGTTAACGTTTGAACAATGACAAACATTCATATAAAACCCCTGAAAATAAGTTGTCGCATGTAAGAAATGTGCTAAGTCAGCTGTCGTGATGTTCGACAGTGTTATGCAATACTGAAGGTGATGCTGTCGCCTTAATCTTATTTAGTTAATAGCTACTTTCTATCACACTGCAACGTCTATATCGCTGTATGTCATGGTGATGTGAGTTCTTTTTAAAAAGGCAGAGAGCTGTCTTCGGTGACCTAAAGGGGTGTCATGTTACGTGTTTGAGAGCACATTCATTTAAAAGCGCAGAAGCATGTTTAGGGTAGAAACTGTTATCCATTCAGCTTTTCTGCAT
Source organism: Myxocyprinus asiaticus (assembly GCF_019703515.2). Classification (NCBI taxonomy): domain Eukaryota; kingdom Metazoa; phylum Chordata; class Actinopteri; order Cypriniformes; family Catostomidae; genus Myxocyprinus; species Myxocyprinus asiaticus. The sequence continues at coordinate 24,058,550 of NC_059372.1, read as the reverse complement.
GTGGTTTTATGTACAAAGCTAGTCTGGGTTTGACACCGGATATTGTGCAGGCCTGTAACTAGCGGCTGCATGTTTTCACTAAAATTTGATTTTTAACCTTATTATATTATCGCGACACCATTTGTATGGGCATTACAAATTATCAGTGGTATGCATTCGACGTTACAATAATGATTTTTCATTATTACTGTGTTACCATCACTTAACCCACTCCAGACTGGGGATTTGTTTGTTTGTTACTGTCTGTCTCAGTAAACCCAGCCCACTGTTTTGTGGCCAGTGGGAAGTTTCCACAGACATTTAAGGCTACAGGATTTTCCATTGGTCCAAATGAATTGGATGTGTGTTTATTAACTGGTTTTCTAAGCACACCATTTTCAGTGCTGAGGAAATGGTCTCTACATAGTCACTCATTGAAAATATGGGCTTTTGAGATTGTTTTGATGTTTGTTGCTTTCTATCTACAGAAGGAAAAGAGAAATCCTTTGTCTGATTACACAACATTTAGAGAAAATTATTATTTTAAAGTGTCATCTAATTCATGCATTTGATTTGACGGTGGACAATGACCAGTATGAACAATGACCCGGATGAATATGAATCTCAGTGCATATTTCCAAATGTCCAGTACAGCTACATTTTAGGTGAACAGGTGCTGACAGTTGAAAAGCTCAGCCTTTCTTGGCTGGAGAGAGAGAAATAGTCATCTGCTAGTCATAAAACCAGTTTGTTTTCTCAACTCCCAGTGCTCATTGCTCATTTTAACTGTTAAAAAGGGGGTGGATTACTCTGTTTGAACTGGTCTTGTGGCTACTTAAACTGAAACTCTAAATGACACAAAGAAAGGATGATGATGATGTAACATGGGAAAAGAGTGTGGTACCTTTCTCATCTTTGACTCGGAGTGGAGTAGTTGAGTCATTTCCTTGTAGGGAAATCACCATAAGGCCTTCCAACTTTTTTTGCAATCATTACCACCATCCGTACAAGCCCTGTTCAGTATTTCCTGTAATTAAAAAAAAAAAAAAAAACCTAGTTCTGGCCTTGATTTTTAAATGCACACGTACGTGACTCAAGCATAATTAGTTGGTTTTTGAATTAATTACACAAAAAAAAAAAAAAAAAACAAGCCTTATCAAAATTGCACTTCAACCACCTTAGACCAACCTATCAACCTGTCATAAATAAAGCATTGACCATGTTTGCATGCACTTAAGAAAACGGTTTATTCCAGGGATTTTGCAGAAAGCAGCGTTCTGAAAGAGAATGCGATCTTCTTACGCCATTTAAAGGATTAAGGGAAATGTTTTAACACACCCAGGATTTATCCGTAGAACATGGCTTATGCAGTCATGTAAACGCAAAAGCAGCATTCTTACAGGTTTTTGAGTACGGCTCATGTGTGTGAACAGACCGGATAAAAACCGTTATAGGATGGAGCCTAACAACAAGTCAACACAGCAGAAAGAATTCAACATTTCTGGGAGTACAGTGGGGAAAGCACACACACTTTAACTATAACAATTTATACACACCATTATAAAATATCGACGATCCCTCATGTTCGCATATATGCGCCAGTACACTGGGGAAAATCCCAGAGTTTTACGTAAGAAGGAAACCCCACAATTGCAGCGCAATTCCGCTGCAGGTCGCGGTGGAAATTTAAGGAAGGAAGGTAACAAACAGCAACAACTCTACTAATAGTAGCAAACAATAATAGCGAAGTGTTCCTCTGATGCCATGTTTGTTATTTACACAAGTGTCGAGGTGAATTACGTTGCTGTGGAGAAAGCAGTTCCATATTCATATATTGTTGTGTAGTGGTTTTCAAACCTCTTTCAGCTCATCATGTTCTTTTTTTGTTCTTTTCTACTCAGAAACTGCAACATGTCCATCCTGAAGATCCACGCTCGTGAGATTTTTGACTCCCGTGGAAACCCCACTGTGGAGGTTGACCTGTACACCAAGAAAGGTTGCCTATATAATGCTCAAAACTGTGTCAAAAGTATTTGAAGATTTGACTTGATTTGGATTGTTATTCATTATATTATTAAATTAAAATAATATTAATAATCTCATAAAACAATCATGTTGCATGTACATGAATAGTTTTTTATTATTCAGCATCAAGATTTTAGGTTAAAAATTACGTATGGTAAACACAAGGGAAAGTGTATGTCTTAGGGCCTGTAACATTTATTCTGAGCGTTTCACCTTTTTTAATCACCTTTTTGCTTATTTCCTAGTTACAAGTTAGACAAGTATAATGTATAATAATTGTTGAAGAATGTTATACATTATACTTGAAGTTTAAGTTGGTTTTAGATTAATTCCAACATGTCACTCCACAGGACAAGGTTGACAATAGGGCTGGGTATTGAGACAGATTTCCCGATTCGAATTTATTCCGATTAACAAGCTCTCGATTAGATTCCGATCTTGATTCGATTCGACATTGATTCATATGGGTGCATTTCTGTAACAGTTTCCATTTTGCTTACATATAAAATAAATTCTCTCTCAGCAAATGCTCTTAATTATAAAGGAACCTTCTAGGCAACCCTTATAGGTACCATTTTAAAATATTAATTTTATAAATTATATTTTATCATTAGTTTTTCATTAAATTGTTCACATTTTAGCATTTGAAAAATTGTATTCTATTCCATGAATTAATGTCTTAAAATTGCATATATTATGTTGCATATATATTTTTGTTACATTTTTATGTGTAATATTTACAAGTATTTACATTGATATGTAGAACACATGCTTAATCGGTACTGTCTCTTTAAGACTAGTGACATCAGCCAGTAAGTGCATATAACGAGAGAAGACCTGTGTGGTTTCTTTAGCGCATCTATGCTATGTGTGATTAGAATTAAATGTTTTTTTTTTTTTGTTTTTTTTTTCATCAACAACTGACTGTAATAAACTTAAAGGATATTAAAAGAGACATTATTCAATAACAAATGGATCTGTGGATCTCGTCTTTGGACACACAGAACGAGTTAAACCAAACTTTTCTCTCAACATGCAGTGGAAGTACCTCTGTACTAATAACTTCTTTACTAGTTGTAGTAGTAACTCAATCACTGCCACTGGTGAGTACAATCTGAACATTTACTTGCTAATCATAGAAATTTTTAGTCGCATAGCGTGAGATTTAGTTGCACATGCGAGTGATTTACTTGCATTATAGAGGGTTGCCACATAGAGTGAAAGATCGATCTTAGGATTTAAAAAATGATATTGATTCGTTCAAATGAAGATTGCGAGACATTGGAAAATCTATATTTTTACCAGCCCTGGTTGACAATGCTTGAAGTTTCATGATACTTCCCCATATTGTGCTGACCATACTTAACAGGAAGTTTAATCCATTCATCCATTTTGTAACATGTGACCATCTGATAACAAATGTGAAAATGGCACCATTTATAAAGCAATGTCCAGGACGACTGCCACTTTAAATGCTGTGCAGAAAAGGCCATTACAGGCTCGACATCAATACAAAGTGACAGCAATTGACATTGTATATGGTGTTATTGGGGCGTACAGCCTGAATGCTGTGGCAGTTTCACATGGGTGAGCTTTTGAGCTCCTCTTTGCCTATTCAGGCCCTCGTGTTGGTGTCCAGTAGCTCAGAGTCGACATATCAGGTGGTAGGTGGTTATAAATAGCCATTGTAATGTATACCACTTTGATTGCATTGCTACAGTACGGTGCTTTGCACAGGAACATAGAAAGTAACTATATGGATGGTACATAAATAGACCTTTTTGCCTCTCTGCCTCATATTAACGGTTGATGCTGATTAATGCTGATTCACAACCATGTCTATACATTAATCTTCATTTCACAGTCTACTATAGAGGAAGTAAGTTGGTATCCTTGATTTTAGAACCCCTTTGTGTTTCCCTAAATGCTAGTCTAAAACAAGGTGGTTGTTTGGTCTTTAACACACATCCAGAATTTTAATTAAGTTCAGTGAATGACCTTTTTAAAAGATTGGGGCTGGCAACAGAACATGTATGTATAAAGTCTCTGCTGCCAGAATGTACTAAACAGTGGGAGGGAGCTGGCATGCTATGCCAGGTTAGTGGGTACTTGGCCCTCTTTTAAATGAAAGATGAAGGTTGTATTTTATAGTGACAAATGCGTAGAGTCTGCTGACATTCCTGTACTATTCCCCTCGGTCTCAGGCTGAAAGCATATAAACAAGTGAAGACAAGTCACCCAGATCTAATGTGTCTGTGTTTATTTGAGTGCAGATTAATGGATGTGTTTTGATTCAATAGTATGGGGTGGGGCTGGAATAAAACAACACAAAGTGTAGCTCAGAGTTGCATTAATGGCCCATAATTATTGGATATAAGATCTTGATATGATAATGACTGGATTGGTGTATTAACACAAAATGTTACAAAGATCATCTGTAGAATATTTTGTAGAAACACTATAAGGTTGGATACTCCATTGCTGATTTGTATTAAAATAGTGAAGAAATAACTGCTTGGTGGAAATGATTGGTTAGGTACAGAGCTAAAGACTACAGAAGTAATTGTTGATGTGTCTTTGGTTAAGCTTTAAATCCGTTTTTATCTGCATGCTCTGGCATTGATATTCACTGATTTTATATTCACTCAGGCGAGCTGATTGAATATGCATGTGCACACTTGCCACAGTAGGAGTTGAAATGTGCCATCATGTAGTGCACATATGCCGACCTCAAGTTATAGGAGCTGTCCCTTTCTCTCACGCTGTTACTTAACAACAGAAAACCCCGGGGGCCTGGGTAGCTCAGTGGTAAAATACGCTGGCTGCCATAGGTAACCTGCTGGCTACCACCCCTGGAGTTCACTAGTTCGAATCCCAGGACGTGCTGAGTGACTCCAGCCAGGTCTCCTAAGCAACCAAATTGGCCTGGTTGCTAGGGAGGGTAGAGTCACATGGGGTAACCTCCTCGTGGTCGCTATAATGTGGTGAGTTGAGCGTGGTTGCCACAGTGGATGGCGTGAAGCCTCCACACACACTATGTCTCTGTGGCAACACGCTCAACAAGCCACGTGATAAGATGCGCGGGTTGGCGGTCCATCAGTCCATCAGTCACTGTGTTTTGCACTTTGCAATAAACATGGCATCAGCCCACACTGTGCCGAGATTGTGGGCATTACGATTCTGTTGTGTAATCTCTATTGTACCATTTCTTATATGATAGACCAGCTATGATATCATTATTTGTAGAATTCTGGGAAGTGCTTAATTTTGAGCAAAACCAGCAGGGTTTTATTATTATTGTATGTATCAGGAAACTTGTGAATAGTTATACATTTTTATTGTTCTACAGGTCTCTTCAGAGCTGCAGTGCCCAGTGGTGCTTCTACTGGTATTTATGAAGCCCTTGAACTCCGTGACAATGACAAGACACGTTTTCTGGGCAAAGGTTTGTATTTCAAATATTCAGGTTTTATATTTAGTATTTTGTTGTGAAACTATCCCTTTACTATATTGTTTATCAGTATTGTTTGTTTCCTTTTTTTTAATGCTCTTGTAAAGCGACCTTAATTATATAAAAGATATAATGTTAGTTTGTATGGTTAGTTTTTCAATGTGAAGTCTATACTGCAGTTTATATCTATGTTTTTATATATTGCCTATATTACTATATTTCTAAATTTGTATTTTTTATTTTTTGTTTTTCTAAGTGAACTACCTTGAGTATATGAAAGATGCTATATAAATCAAACTCAATTTATTGGATTTAAAAAAAAAATAAAAAAATGTGTTTTGGGGGGGAAATTATTGGCGAAACAACTAAATAATTTTTGAAATGCATTAAGTGAAAATCTAAAAAAAGGTCTAATTCAAATGTATATGTGCAAACCAGCTTTGGAATTATGCTTGATTTGTAATATCGTTATGAAGAATGTACATATGCACCAGAGCATGTGAGCAGAGCTTAGCGAGGAGAGATCAGAATTTCACTGGAGTGAAGAGTGCATTTCACGTGACTGCAATCAGCTCCGCTCTGGCCGCTCACAAGGCGCTCACTTTCTGCTCCAAACAGAATGCGCTACATTTCGCGTGTGCTTCTACACTGACAAATATCTGGTGTTGGCGGCTATATTAGGTCCAAGATTTTAAACAGAGTGGATTATCAGAGATGAGTGGACGTCTGTACCACGAATATCTGTAAGGTTTACCGTTGATTCACACAGGATAAGCGATGTCTGTATAAATCACAGAGATGAGTGTCGACTGCATTTACACACTGCCGTCACGTGTAACTGACCCATCAGAAAATGTATGCTATTTAGCTCTACTGATTAATTATGAAGTAAGTATTAAACATGTTCATATGTATCTGGGATTATTAGAAGAAACTGACTTGAATATCTGGCAAAATACAACAGAACTTGTTACATTAGCAAGCCAATAATCCTACAGTACACTCTTGAATTAAAAATATAGACAGTCTTTTCACATTATGTAATTTTATTTGTCCCTCAGGAAAATATGTTGCAAAACGGGCTCAATTTTTCCCATTTACTCTGCTCAAGTCACAAAATTAGCACTTGTGTCCTTTTCTAATTTTCCTAATCAAAAGAAATCATGTTCAAAGTGCAACTGTCAGCATTAGATGAAGTTTTAAAGCACGTCTTAAATTTTCTGGTGTCTTCTCAATGACCAACATCCACTTCAGACACTTGGTGAACTTTAGAAACAATGAGTTAGAGGGTTCACAGGCTGGACAGTGCAGATTCACTGGCTTTTCTACCAACATGTCAGTTCGCATGGTATAACAATAACAAGGGTTATTTTTACAGAGCGTTTGATAGGTAAAAGACGCTATTATCTTTACCGGCGCGGGAGCGCGTAGCCCGCAAAAAGTACTGACTTGAACGATTAGCATGGGATTAAAATAAATGAGAAGCTCTGGTAATTAGGCTGTTACATTACCCCACGTCCCCTTATAAAATAACTCTGTCCAAATAGGGCAGAGAGAACAAGGCTATTTTTTTAAAGTACCCTACATCAAGGCATTGTTTGTGTAGTTGTTATTTGCGTCATTAAATATTAGGTTGTATGCCAGTATGAAGAGGGATTTGCTTGTACCTGATGCAAAAAAAATAAACAAGAAAGTTGACAAAGAAATTATGCATAATTTCTTTCTCATTTCATGCCGCTCCACTCCAACATCGCTCTCGCTCATGAGCGTTGGAGTTGAGTGATCGCACCTGAGTGAAAATTTGAGTGGAGTGACAACTCGCTCCACTCTGCTCACGTGCTCTAATATGTAGACTCACTGAACACTTTATTAGGTACACCTGGACACCTACTTATTCTTGCAATTATCTAATCAGCCAATTGTGTGGCAGCAGTGCAATGCATAAAATCATGCAGATACGGGTCAGGAGCTTCTGTTAATGTTAACATCAACCATCAGAAAGGGGAAAGAATTTAATCTCATTGATTTTGACCGTGGCATGATTGTTGGTGCCAGACGGGCTGGTTTGAGTATTTTTGTAACTGCTGATCTCCTGGGATTTTCACACGCAACAGTCTCTAGAGTTTACTCAGAATGGTGCCAAAAACAAAAAACATCCAATGAGCGGCAGTTCTGCCAGAAACGGAAATGCCTTGTTGATGAAAGAGGTCAACGGAGAATGGCCAGACTGGTTTGAGCTGACAGAAAGTCTACGGTAACTCAGATAACCACTCTGTACAATTGTAGTGAGCAGAAAAGCATCTCAAAATGCACAACACGTCGAACCTTGAGGTGGATGGGCTACAACAGCAGAAGACCACGTCGAGCACTTTTTTAGGAACATAGTGTTCCTAATAAAGTGCTCATTGTGTGTATATTATATGTATATTTCCCAAATCATAATAATCATTCAGTTTATAAAATCTGTATTTTACAAAAATTCAGAATACACTGTAAAAAAATAAATAAAAAAAAGTTAATTTCAATACCTTTATTCTCCAACACTAGTGTTTTCTTTCTTTCTTCTTTTGTTTTTGTTTGTTCTGACGCGACCATTTTTTCTCCTCTGTCAGGGGTGAAAAGAGCTGTTAAATATGTAAATGAGTTCTTGGCCCCTGCTTTGTGTAATCAGGTAAAATAGTGTGTTTATTATCTGAAGTGAGGAACTTAACCCCTTTGATATAGCACAGAAGCATGAGCATTAGGGTTTGCTTTGAAGACTAACCTTGGCAGGTATTTACAGATGATCACAGATGTTCTCTTGGCCTGCTCATTGATAATACAGCACTTACCTGCTCTGTGATCATCTAATTATATCTGCTCTGCATGTTCTTCCTCTACTTGGCCTGGGTCAGTGATGATCTGCTTGTTCCCTTCAGGTGTCTCAAAAGCTGTTGAGCATATCAATAAAACAATTGCACCTGCTCTGGTTAGCCAGGTAGGAATATTTGTTCTATTACTAACATGATAATGTGTGGTGTTATTGAGCTCTTGTTATCAGTAATGTGCAAGAGAAATACTGTAAGATAAGTTTCTTAGTTTGATTAAGAGAATCAGATCAGTTTGGGAGCATTAATTGAAGTGGTAAGTTATATTGAAGAAAATTATTTAATGTCTTGCTGTGATTTGATTAAAACTACCCATTGACTAACGTTTGAGGAGAAACAAACATTAGCATTTAGTTATTTTAAAGACGGGTATTGAAATAAATGCCTCCCCCTAATCTCACAGTGCTGTGAATGCCATTACGTTGCATTTGTTTTATGCCAAATGAAATTTATGTTTATGTCATCCTACCTGAAAAAGATTGATATTGTCAGTAATAAATCTTATGTGCTTAAACAGAGTGTGTCAGTCTTGGAGCAGGAGAAGATCGATAAGCTGATGCTTGATATGGATGGCACAGACAACAAGTGTAAGCATATTAATGTGATACATAGTTGCATTATAGTTACAACTCATTAAGGTGCCATAACAGAAAAATTTTATTTATCACAGTTTCACTGGTTTGTATTGACTCAGTAAAATTATTTTAATGAATGCGCTGCTTTGAATCCACAGCAAAGTTTGGTGCTAATGCCATCCTGGGCGTTTCCCTGGCTGTGTGCAAGGCTGGTGCTGCAGAGAAGGGTGTCCCCCTCTATCGCCACATCGCAGACCTCGCTGGCAACCCAGAAGTCATCCTCCCAGTCCCTGTACGTTCTCTCTCCTTTCTTAAAGTGCTCAAAATATTACAATTTCTACTGTACATTATACTGTTTTGATGCCAGTTGTTACTAGCATGTACAATTCTAGATTGCTTTAACGTGAATGCAGATTTAAAAAAAAGATTCATTATATCGACCGCCGTTGGTATACATCTGGTCCTGGTTATCAGCTATAACATAAAATAAATATCAGCTATATATATATTTTACATCCCTGTTTGTTCTGATTGGGATTAAATGTTCCATACACCATAAAAAAAAACTTATTGAAGGATGCAAACTCTGTTTTTAAAGGCATTCAATGTTATCAATGGTGGTTCCCATGCTGGCAACAAGTTGGCCATGCAGGAGTTCATGATCCTGCCTGTTGGTGCCAGCAGCTTCAAAGAGGCCATGCGCATTGGTGCCGAGGTCTATCACAACCTGAAGAATGTGATCAAGGAGAAATATGGCAAAGATGCCACTAATGTGGGTGATGAAGGTGGCTTCGCCCCCAACATCCTTGAGAACAAAGAAGGTGAGAGAGCTGGGAGTTTCTTGATAACTGGAACAAGGAATGTAGAATCTAGATCTAGAATACCTTAGTGATTATGACGCATTTAAGAATGTAAATACAACAGTACTGTGAATTGATATAAAAGCTTCCATACTTCCACATAGATCTTTAACACTACCATAAAAAGTTACTTAAAACACCATTGGGAATTACAGATAAATTGTCTGTTTTGTTAGAGAGAGATGATATACAATTACGACCAATTCACCCTTTTACATCCCAGTAAGCAATCAACCATAGGTAAATACAGATAACACTTTGGATGAATGCGATTACTTAGCGATTACTGCCATAGTACCCTTATTTTGATTCTAAACTGATTATAAAGATTAGCCAGTTTACAAACATGACCATTTGAAGAACAAAATCTGTGAATCAATACCTAAAAGAACTATATAAGCATGAAATCAGACCCAAGAGACTTTATCCCTTGTTCATTACTTCAAGTGAGAAATTTGTAAAACTGATGCTTTTCACATGAAGATCCGGTACATTGGTATAAACTGAATTCATTGTGAGCTGTTTCTGTAAGTTCTGCAGCTGTGACCCACTCCATAGGGAATTCTGGGAATGTTCAAAGCCTCTGAGCTGCTTACGACTCGTAGGCTGACAAGTTGTCCTAACATCTGCTAATTTAATTGAAAAACAATTTATAGATCCTCAAGTCTAATTGCATCACTTGTTCTGTGGACATCTAAATATTTATCCTCTTCTTTACCCTTATTTGTTATTTCAGTGTAAATTTGTCTGCAAAACATTAGGCAGGAGTCAAGACTTTTATCCTTAAGTTGCTCAATATTACAAGCATATGCATAACATGAGAAATATCCTCAAGATGCATTTAAGTCTAAATAAAGAAGGAATAATGCTTTTGCCTGCCGTTTTGCTGTCACTAATACAAGCCATGGAAATATTAATGATTTGTTATGAATGCTTATAGCTGTATTTCTTTTTCAGCTCTCGAGCTGCTGAAGAATGCCATTAGCAAGGCTGGCTACACCGACAAGATTGTGATCGGCATGGATGTGGCTGCCTCTGAGTTCTACAAGGGCGGCAAATACGACCTGGACTTCAAGTCACCCGATGACCCTAGCCGTTATATCACCCCTGACCAGTTGGCTGACCTCTACAGGAGCTTTGTCAAGGATTATCCTGGTCAGTTTCCCTCAGTTAACTTTCGTGGTACTATGTGCGTGTCCTATACATTGATCCTCAGCTGTCCAGTGAAAACTGTGCAGTTCACATCCCCTGTGACAGCATGAAAGTAGACAATAAGAAACATTTTGTGTTCCTTCATATGTCAAGCTTAATGTTAAATGTGATATGTTGGATTTTGATCAGTAGATGTTTAATCTCATTCTATATTTAAAGCCAAAATATTTGTTGACATTGTTTTAATGTAAGTATATAGCAGCTCAGTGATCTAAAGAAGCATTTTGGAGTAGTAGTTATCTCAATGTGTTTGCACGAAAACAAATTCTTCCCGCTTGTGCGTTTAGTATCTTAGTATCTTTAGATCTCCTAAAACAGTCATGGATCTTTTAACAGATCCAGCAGTGAATGATATAGACCCCCTGTTGTAGCATGCAGATCTTGGCAAGGATGATTTAACCCCCTTGAGGCCAGCCAGCTGTTTCCTAGATACTTCAAGGATACTATACTTATATATTAGCAGTCATGCATTTATTATTGTATATTTATCAAAGTCTTATTAACAATACTTTTATTGCAGGAGCACCAGTTTAGTCATGATAACACTTAAGAGCTGATCTCACAAACTCCAACCAAAATTAGCAAAGCTTCTTTTGTTTCTCAGTGGTCTCCATTGAGGATCCATTTGACCAGGATGACTGGGAGGCCTGGACCAACTTCACTGCCAGCACTAAAATCCAGGTGGTGGGCGATGACCTTACAGTGACCAACCCCAAGCGCATCGCTAAAGCCGTGTCTGATAAGGCCTGCAACTGCCTGCTGCTCAAGGTCAACCAGATTGGATCCGTCACAGAGTCCCTGCAGGCGTGAGTAATTCTAATGGATATATGAACCATTCTTGTACTTAATATCATGTGTATTCTTTTGGAAAATTAATGTACATTAATTAGGGGAAAACAAAAAGTTTTGTATGTAATGTGGTATTCTTTTTTTCTATTTCATTTGTTTAGCTGTAAGATGGCCCAGTCCAATGGCTGGGGTGTGATGGTCAGCCACCGCTCTGGAGAGACAGAGGACACCTTCATTGCTGACCTTGTGGTTGGACTTTGCACTGGCCAGGTAAAAGCCTTGCCTATTAAAGTCTTGCTTATTAAAAAATATGTTTTGCTGTTTGTTTTGTGAATTTTTTTTATTCGTATAAATGGAAATGTTGAAGATCACAAAGAATGTTTTGTTTGTTTTTCTTGTTTTATTTGTTTGTTTTTTTTAGATCAAGACTGGTGCTCCTTGCCGATCTGAGCGCCTGGCCAAGTACAATCAGCTGCTGAGGTGAGCTGAACTTTAGTTGCATTTATACCTTCAATATAGTCTTCGTTTTGCTATAACATACTTCTGATTATTAGGCTTAAAGTAATAGGTCACCTAAAAATAAACATTCTCCCATTTACTCACCCTCATGCCATCCCAGATGTGTATGACTTTCTTTCATCTGCAGAACACAAATGAAGATGTTTAGATGCATATCTCAGCTCTGTTGGTCCTCACAATGCAAGTGAATGGTGGCCAGAACTTTGAAGGTCCTAAAAGCACATAAAGGCAACTTAAAAGTAATCCATATGACTCCAGTGGTTTAATCCGTGTCTTCAGAAGCGATATGATAGGTCTGGGTGAGAAATATTTAAGTTCTTTTTTACTGTTAGTCTCCACTTTAACATTCATTCACATACTGAAAGTGAATATTGTTTTGTAAAAAAGGGTTGAAATATTGATATGTTTCACATCCAGAGTGTTTGCATCACTTCAGAAGACATATATTAGACCACTGGATTTGTATGGATTACTTTTATGCTGCCTTTATGTGATTTTTGGAGCTTAAAATGTCTGGTCACTATTCACTTGCATTGTATGGACCTACAGAGCTGAGATATTTTTTCAGCAGAAGAAAGAAAGTCATACATATCTGGGATGGCATGAAAGTGGGTAAATTATGAAATAATTTTCATTTTTGGGTGAACTTTCCCTTTAAAGCTTTATTAGAGATTTTCTTCTTGCTGATCATTACAAACACATTGTAATTGCAGTCTATTCTTGTTAAGATGTTGAAACCAACTCAATTTCTAAGACTTTTTGTTTGACATCTGCAGGATTGAGGAGGAGCTTGGTGACAAGGCTCGTTTCGCTGGCCAGAACTTCAGGAGGCCCATTTGAAGCAGCAACCTTTCATTGGTCTTAGTGTGTTCACTGTGCGTACTGTTCCACACATAAAGCCATGCAAAGTCAGCTCCCGTAGAATGGAGACAAGTTTGAAAAGCAGTGAATTCAAAGGTCCAGCTCAGTAGTCTACGACATGGAACACTGCTCGCCATGACAGCCCTCCCACCCCTATCTGTGCTTTGGTATCCAAATATAATCAATCGTTAATTGTCTCTGTGTTGTGTGAGAGGTCTTTGTTTAGCTTCTTGTGAGTTGTAGTGATTCTGGTGCTCCACTGAGTATTTTAGCAAAGAGCTAAGTTGTTCACTGTGCTGCAGTGTCCAGCACTGAGTACATGCATTGTATTGCTTTTGAGAAGTGTTAGTTCTATATGCGTGGCATAACAATGATTAAATTATCCTTATTAAATGGAAGAGTGTGTGTGAATGTTATTTTGCATATTATCTAAGATTTACATACAGAATTTAATTTGCTGTCTTCTTAATTGTCTTTCTTAATTATTATGACACTAAACATGAGAAAAATACATTTACAGGATCAATTCATACAAAACAGTATAATTTGTTTACTAATTAAATCAAAAGCTGTGTAATAAAGGGGCCCCACAATCACGGAAAACGTGGAAATATCATGGAATTTTAACATTTCCCAGGGCCTGAAAAGTCATGAAGTTATTTCTATAATGAATTTGCATTTCTCTTGTTAAGCTCTCTTTTACATTATCTAGTCAGCTAGGTATAGCCCTTGTGTAGAGCTTGTGTACAGTAAAACTTATAAAGCAAAATGTCTGATTTGTCAGCGTATCATTCTTTAAATCCATTCTTTTTGATAAATTGGTCGAACCAGTTCACAAATTGATTTAAACGATTAATTTATGAATCGATCTGAATCAAAATTATTTTAAAATTGATTGGTCAAAAAGTGTAGAAAAACATAGTACAATTTAGCTGAGAAGCTCTTTCCATTAATATAGAGAGTTTGGGCACTTGGGCAGAATTGGGCAGTGCTGCGAAGTTGGTGATTTGTCCCTCCCCAGTTATCCATCTGTCCTTGTTAATTTTTTTATCAACAATTACATTTTAAGTATGAGATACGTTACTGTGAGTCATTATCAGACAAAAAACTGAAGTCCCCCCTCCATGTATGAATTGGTATCGGCAAAAAAAATTGGGCATAGACGACGATGTCACGTGGCCAGGATGGGCCAATAAAAGTTGTTTATTATTACTGGATGAGGATTTTTAAAAATGCTTTTATAGATAATGCTGAGGTGGATTTCCATTCACAGGTATTAATCCTTGCAATTATCAGTTTTTATTAAAAATAACTATCGAGGGGGGGCCTGGGTAGCTCAGTGGTAAAAGAAGCTGGCTACCACCCCTGGAGTTCGCTAGTTCGAATCCAGGGTGTGCTGAATGACTCCAGTTAGGCCTCCTAAGCAACCAAATTGGCCCGGTTGCTAGGCAGGGTAGAGTCACATGGGGTAACCACCTCGTGGTCGCTATAATGTGGTTCATACTCGGTGGGGCGCGTGGTGAGTTGAGCGGCGGTGGGTGGCGTGAAGCCTCCACACGTGCTAAGTCTCCGTGGCAATGCGCTTAACTAGCCACGTGATAAGATGCATGGGTTGATGGTCTCAGACAGAGGCAACTAGGATTCATCCTCCACCACCCGGATTGAGGTGAATCACTATGCGACCACAAGGACTTAAAAACACACTGGGAATTGGGCATTCCAAATTGAGTGAAAAAAAAAAACACTGTCAAATGTCTCCAAAGGGATATAAAACATTCTGAAATTTCAATGCGGATGCATGGAAGATTTGGTTTTCAGGGCGTCAAGCACCCCCTGCAGGAATAAAACTGTGTCTCACAAGCAGTGCTGGCCCTGTCTATTAAGTGACATATGCGGCTGTAAAGGGCCCTCAAGGCCACCAGGGGCCCCCCTACCATGGGTTCAGTATAGCCAAATAATGCAATAAGTGTAAATTGCACTGGGCACACAGCCCAGCTATTTACACACCGATAGTCCAATGGAACCTGTCACAATTATTACAAATATTGCATACTTTGAAGAAAAGATAAGTATGTGAAATTGTCCTTGCTCAGCCTAAGATCTGATGTGTCAACATTAGTGAGACAGTTGGTTTGTTGCGTAGGTGATCTGGGTTCAAGTCTGCCTTTTGCAAGTTTCACTATTCTCCCTTTTATTAATCCATGTAAGCGAAGACAGACAATGGCTGTACGCCAATGGAAAGTCATTTATTTTAAATAATTACTGACACAAAATTTGTTAATAAAGTGTCTAAGGGGGAGTGTCATATTAGTGAAAGTAAGTGCAGTGTTCTCATCTTGATCGGGGTGCTCACTAAAGGTTGGGCAGTGCAAAGAAGGGGTGACGGGTGCACACATGCCTTTCCCGGTCTGGAAAGCATGGTTGGCGGCTTTTTCAAGAAGCTCGGCATCTCACAGGCCGGCGGAAAGCGAGGGTCATGGCAACGACTCGGTTACCTGTTTCCTGGACCCTGACCGCTCTAAAGCCTCGCTTAGCATTTAAAGACAGCAGTGACAAGGTACCATTATCTGACACATTAGGTATGTTTCTTCCCACTGCCAGTGATGTAGTTAAGTTCTGTCACAATACTTACACTACATACACTGATGCTGTTAGATTATAAACTGTTTTATTATACACCAGGGTGCAAATAGCATATGCCACTATTTACAGTAAGTGTAAATATCATCCACTGTAGCTTACCATACCTTTATTTGGTAATTTAATTCTTTCTTATTCATTTCCACATAATTTTATTAAATATATTTATTAATTTGTGCATGTGATATGTGTTTGTTAAAAAAAATGATGTTCTTTCTTTTTTGTACTTCTGAAGTAGATACACCTTTGCTGATAAACTACAGTTGATAGTTTTGCATTTTTAAGATTTATGCTTTTGAATAAATATACTTTTTTTTTTTTGCACAATTTTAAAATTGCTTAGTTATTGATGTTGGGTGTGTTTGGACAGGTGTACTTGTAGGTAGGGGGGCCCCATTTTGAAAATCTGGTTAGGGCCCCCAAAATGCTTGGGCATGCCCTGCTCACAAGACACAGTCAGTGGCTGACAACATGTGCAATTTCAGTCTGTAAGTCTATTACCCACACAAAACTTTCATATGAATGTAGAAAGCATGAAATATATCACATGAGTCATATGTGGAGTCAGGAAAGATGTTCACACATTTGTGTTGTTCACACACACACACACACCCATAACCTTGAGGAAGCTGCTTAAAAGGGCGCTCAGTAATTTTTGTCCTCATTTAAAACTCCTAAAGAAATAAATAGTAATTTTGAAACATATGTTTAAAATCATGACCACTCACATGGGATGAGGACTCCAGTCATATCAGTAGCCTTATACAAGCTGTTTTATTCTACAAGGAGAGGGTCCCTTCATGAGGGCTGCGGTGTTGAGATCACAAAACTACTCGCTTAGTCTCAGTTACTGCCCTGTTATTGGACACTTTCACTCATGGATTAAATTAATCAGGCCTGACTCTGAACAGTGTATTTCTACAATGGCATTGGTAACTGCAAACTATTGATTTTGAATGATACTGCATCCATGCATTGTGAGTCCAAGACAACATAAAAAAGAACAATTACTGAGTGCACCTTTAAGATCAGGTTAACTATACTGTACTATATGGACTATACTTGCATATAGTGTCCTTGACATCATTTTGTACAGACAGCATTTCCTAAATGTCAAGCAATCAAGTAACCATTGAGGTCTTTCACCCAATGAAATGAAATGGCCTGCTGAGCTAGCTATAAAAGAAAACCGGATATAAGTACAGGTTACCAAGTTACAGTGCCATCTATCCTAAACTCTTAGGAACATTCCCTAATTGTTCTTATTGAATGACATCTATTCATGAATTCACCTGAAACTTTTGAAAATAAAGTACTTTCTATTTCTTTATACTGGTTGCCAA
Source organism: Myxocyprinus asiaticus (assembly GCF_019703515.2). Lineage (NCBI taxonomy): Eukaryota > Metazoa > Chordata > Actinopteri > Cypriniformes > Catostomidae > Myxocyprinus > Myxocyprinus asiaticus. Next base: position 24,041,429 of record NC_059372.1, on the reverse strand, counting down.
CTTCATTTCATTTAATATTGTATTGGACTGTTTCTAATTCTAAAATCCATTTTAGCATAGTCCCTTACGATGCTGGAGAGGTCTAATTCACTAAGCAGCTTTTAAAGGTTTTTAGTCCATATCCTCAGTGAGCAAGCAGGAGGTGACGGTAGTAAGAAAAGAAAACAACTTGGGGGAACCAAGACTGCTGCTCTCGCTTATGCAACCCTGTGGTTATATTGGTTAATGTCTGTCTAGTCAGTATTCAACTGAGTGAACAGCCCATAGATTTGTGAAGGCGTGCTCAGAATTGCCATCTTCTGTTTCCACGGACGATTAATTTTGTCCTGAGGTGTTTCCACTCTTTCAGTGTATATGTTTTATACAAATGTTCTGAGAAAGGAAAAAAAGGTGTCTTCAATGTATAGTTCTTTTACCCTTGGTTCAACCACTGATTGTTGTCCCACACTTCCCTCTAGCGTTGTTTTAGTGTAATGCAGAATCTTAGCCATTATGTCACCTCCTTTCTCTGCTGCCTTGGGAGTCTCTTTTGTGCAAGGATATAACCAAATATTCAATACTAGGTGTTGTAACATTTGAACAAACAGTTATTGAAAAATCAGTATTGGTAGACCACTAATCTGAATTTTGGGCGATGCTCCTCCCTTAATATCTTTGGTAGGCTAATTACAGTCCTGCTTCTGTGTTACATTATGCTATGAAAAATACTGCTGAATTAACATGTATCTGTTTCATCAACAATAGTTTGGACAAGTGCTCCTCTCCCCTGTATTTAAGATTACTGCCCTCACCAAACAAAGGAGTTAACTCATTAGTTAACAAAAGACCATTTAAAGGAATATTTTGAGTTCAATACAAGTCAAGCTCAATCGACAACATTTGTGGCACAATGTTGATTACCACAAAATTAAATTTTGACTCGTCCCTCCTTTTCTTTAAAATAGCAATAACCTGGGTTACAGTGAGGCACTTTCAACGGAAGTAAATGGGGCCAATCCGTAAACGTTAAAATACTGACTGTTTCAAAAGTATAGCCACAAGACATAAACAATATGCATGTTAACATGATTTTAGTGTGATAATATTACTTACTAACCTTTTCTGTGTAAAGTTATAGCCAATTTTACAACTTCATTGCCCTGATGGTATAATGTCAAGAAACCCTAAAAACCTCAAATGACTGTAAGAATGATCATTAAACAACTTTACAGCTCAAATAATACACAAGTTTTAACAGAAGAATTAATGTAAGTGCTTTTATAAATTTATAAGCTTCACATTTCTGCCTTTAAACCCTCAAAAATTGGCCCCATTCACTTCCATTGTAAGTGTCTCACTGTAGCCTAAAGAAAAGGATGGACTAGTTGAAAAATGTGATAATCAAAATTATGCCACAAATGCTGTGCATTGAGCTTAACCCTCTTGTTATATTTGGGGTCAAATTGACCCCACAGCATTTTGCCATCTCTTAAAAATATGCTAAACTTTTTAGAAAAACTTGAATCTTTCTGACTTTTCCTAAATTTCATAGAAGAATACATAAATATGTACTTCACATATTTAAGAGTTTTCAAAATGCCTGTACACACTTTGACCACATGTTTGCAGTGGTGATTTTAGGGGGTGGCCTGTGGTGGCCTGGACCACCCCTGAAATCTCATTGGCCACCCTGTGGCCACCCCAGAACTGATTGGTAGTTCATCATGTTCATCAACACAAGAACGAAGAACCAATAGAAACACCTGTCAATCAAAGATGACGTCTCAGGTCATTTGTTGATTTAGAGCCACACTGACCCAGGGTCAGTTTTATATTTCTGACCATTATAGCAGTGGTGGGACTGAAGCTGTGTGAGCTGATCTTTGATCAGTGGGGGGAGGGGCAGGCCGCGGGTGGCCAGGCAGGTGCCGCAGGTCGCGGGCAGCGGGCACCAGGTCTGGAGTATAATGGTCGGTCAGAAGCACGAAGCTGACACGAGCTAGCGTCTACCTCCAACTTCCAATGAGTTGACAACGTTGATTTGTGGTCAAAAAGAAAGCTGTTATCTGAGAGGTATGTTCATCTAATCTAACGTTTAATTTATCCCGAATTTCCATGTGAATGTGAAAACATTTTTTCATTGTTACAATAGCTAGGTTAAAGAGTAAGCTAGACCCTACACCACATTCAGCATGTTATCTTTATATTGACATGAAATATGAAATGCCATGTTTTCTGATTTAATGACGGAGGTGTGTAAAGCGTTTTACAGATGTATATGTTCAATAGCTGAAGTTATATATATGGCTAACCTGTGTGTTTGTGCTGTGACTGTACTTTAAATCTTTACATGAGTTATTTATGAGCTCTTTATGTGTATTATTGGTCAGTCAGACCAATAAAATCTTCAAAGTTTTTATACCTTATTTGACATTTTAAATATGCAGAGGCAGGGCAAATTGCACTTAAATGCCACAAATGATTTGACTATTTTATTTGGTAATATTCAAAGTAATTGAAGCTATAAGAACATGTGGGAAATAAACCTGAGTAGACACTGTAAATAGAGTTTTGTTTTTTACTGTATTCAGAGCTCAATCTGCAATTTTGGGGTTTCCAGACAGACACCTATAAGCCCTCGTAGCCAATTTCACACACTGATTTGTACCCAATTTAACAATATTTCTGCTTGACAGTGCAGTTATGCTAATAAATGAATGAATAATTGATTGAATGATTGATTGAATTGCGCCTCAATCAGTTATCACCTGTACTTGTATCTTTATATGATTATACACTATACCTGATGTTATACGCAGATTAATTCTCTACAATGAGAATAGCTCTTAAAAATGTGGAACTGACTTTTCCTAAACAATTACTGATTTAAAAATAGATGTTATGTTAAAATAACCAGAGATTCCCAGAAACTGTAATAGGTTGAAATAGAACTGGAACAGAAAACTGTCAAATGTCAAAACAACAGTCTGATATTGAATACAAACAATTCAGTGAATGCTAACATGAGTTTAAGAATTCATTTATTCTACATGTGTAGATGTTGAAGCAAAGCAATGCGATATTTACACATTTTGATCATGTGCCATTCATAAAGGTTCTCCCGGTATCGCCACCCCACACTAGGTCTGTGCCCCATCTTGGCCACCCCAGTAAAAATGTCCTGGATACGCCACTGCATGTTTGGGGTCATTTTGACCACAACCTATTTTATTGTAGGCAACCTGGAAAAACATACAGCTTTATTTTTCTCTACTGTTTTACCATTTCTTGCTGACTCTCTCCCATGATATTGTCAACTTATTACAAAAGTATCCCATAACCTTTATGCCCTAAGTTTTTCTCTATTAGAGAGTTTTTATAAAATTTTGGTCCCGAAAACCTCTTTTTGAATAATCGTGAATGCTTTATATCAACAATTTTTTATTTCCCTAAAATAAAGGAAGAACATAATAATTATTTATAAACACATTACTAAATTTTTCTTACAACCATGAATGAAAAGGCATCACTTTTAGATCCAATAAACATAATTTTACAAAAATGGTCTGTACATTGTAAACTTTGTGCAAGGGACTATTCTGAATTTGTGTTTGGCATGCAAAACACAATCAATGGTGCCACAGAAAAAGGTATACACATTTGAACTGATGCAAAGATTGTTTGATGGAGGATGGTTCTTGCCAGTAACTTGGCAGAATGAGGTATGGAATATTTGGGAGCAACATGTTGACTTCCAGTATGAACATGTTGATTGGAAAGGGAGAGGTTTTCAATTGTATTTATCAGTAAATAAATTCAGTGAATGTAAAATTAGCTAATTTGAAAATATAACTCAGTTTTATTATTTTTATTATAGTTTTTCCTAATATGAAGGAAGAAAATTGGTTATGTGAAAACAGCATAATAATATGTTTATAAACACAGTAGGCCTACACTAATAAACACTTATTTTACAACCATGAATCAAAAGGCATTGCTTTCACAGATGCAATAAACTTACATTTACAAATGATCTGTACATTATGTGCACAATAACAGAGAGGGGGACTGAACATTGGGTATCAATGAACATTAGTATCAGTGGTTTATTGCTGAATGTTTCTTGTTGAGGATCTGTGGTGTTTTTTTGTTTTTTTTGGCAAATAAATATGTAAAAACCTGTTTGTTTTGACTGGGGTCAGATTGACCTCAAACATAATAAATGAGATAATTTTCCAATATATACAAATATATTACTTAATGACACAAACTGAGACTTCAAACAGCACAAAGTATTGTTTGTTAACACAACTGTGATTTTGCTGGTATAAAAAAATATTTTCATATGCAAACCGGACATGTCATTATAAATATAAAAATAAACATATAAATATCATATGTTTAATCCTAATACTTTTTATAAAAAGATTGGTCAGAAGGGACACAAGTAATTTTGACCGGAGGGATAACCTGTATTGAACCCAGAATATTTCTTTAGATGATTAAACCACAATTTTAACAGTGCAGAATAAATCATTTACAATGCGAAGAATGTCAAATAAAGCTTTCGCTGTTTATAGAAACCTGAGAAGTTTTTTCAACAAACAATTAATGGGTCTACAAGCAACAAAATGAAAAGGCAACAATATTAGCCAATACACATTTTTTACTTGATTTTTTTTTTTTTTTTTTAAAAACCACATAATTGAAAATCTGTGAAAATATACACACTAACAAGAGTTACCAGCAACAATTTTGGTTAATTAATAACAATTAGCTTTGACTACACTGCAGTTAGTGAAAGTAAGGTGAAATACTGTGAGCTCTGGAATGATGAACGCACATCATACACTGTAAAAAAATCCTGTTAAATTTACGCTAAAAAACTGGCAGCTGTGGTTGCCAGAAATTCACTGTAAAAAATAAGGTAACCATGCTTCAGGTTTTATGGGATGTAATTTTGATGCCTGTATATTATACGGTACATTACCTTTTATATTATTAAATTATATAAACTTAATACTTAAAGCTTCTGAAACTGTTAAAATCTGCTTTTCACTTTATAAGGTATTGTTACTCACCGTAGTATTTACAGAAAGGCACATGATGACATGAAGTTCATCAATAGTGGCCTTTCCAAGAGTAATGACCAATAAACATGTAGAGACAGTGCTCAGTGTCACTCACACAAACACTATACACCATCAGGGTAACACATGTGAAATTAAAATAATGCAAGAAACATTAAATAAACTACATCAAATATAAAACAGAACACCCCAATGTATGTAACTGATATTAAAAATAAGAAGAAACATAACTATTCCCATAAAATATAATGCAATGTGATGGGCAACTCAGGGAATTCTGGGAACGCAGATTACAGTTTTTTATTTACCGTAATTTTAACAATAATTTACCGTAAAAAGTACATGTACTCTCTTGTTAAACATAATATACATTTTTACCATTAATTATACAGTAAAATCATACTTTTTACATGTAAAATTAGATGTATTGTATTTTTAAATATATTATAATTTTTTACCGTATATTTTAAGGTAACTGCCTTAAATTGTTTACCAATTAACGTTTTTTTTTTTTACTGTAGAATTTTTACAGTCTTGTACTGTTAAAATTACGGACATTTTTTACAGTGTAGCTTTGGATTTGAATGTGATATAATTATTAGGGCTTATCAGTTTATGTGATTACTGTATTTTAATTGAATAATTCTCATCTGCATAGTTTGTGTGCTTGAATATGTATTTCCCTCTTGTGCTCATGTGTCATCACTGTTCCACAGGGAGCAAGAATCCACCCACAATATGATAACAATCAAATCACACTGCTTTATTGTCTCCTGTAATCCAGATCCTCATTACATTTCATTGCTCAAAGCACCCACAACACACCAACAAATGCCTTCTTTCAGTGTCATCAGGTCTTTTGATTGAAAAAACAAGGGATAAGGATGTTTGCTAGAATAAAGTTGCCATAAAACCTGTAATGTACATTATACTTTGACACAAATTATGTAAGGGATTTTTAATAGAAGAGTTTCAGATAAGCTGCCAAGACAAGGTAGCAACAGCAGTGGAAATGAGATTCAGGCCATCTGTCTAGTGCTGGCAGGAATGATAGAGGTATGGTATTCTGTATCAAGAGCAGCCGCTGAGCATGGATATTTCACATTACAAAGGAAAGGGGAGGTGTGCTGTTTCCTTTTCTAATGCAGAACCTGTCTCTTAACCGCACTTGTACGTTTGGGTTTGTCTCTCTGATTACAGACATCCCACCCTCTCCAGAAATCAATCCCTGCATGCTCCTTCTCCTCCAATCAAGACACTCGGTCAAGCATTCTTTCTTCCCCCATTTTATTTTTGTTCACTCAGCCTGTCATGTCACAAAGATAAAAAGCCATCCATTTCCCACATTATATCTTGGAGTGAGCCTCTTGATACCTTTATCATAATGAGAGGAGAAAACAGCCAGCTGTGAATATTACACCATAACACAAAACAGTTAAACTTCAGCCTGCATTTTTTTGTTTCTCCAGCATTATGATGCCACAGCATTTATCACTTTCCCAGCTTCCATTCTTTGTTGGACAATGTTGCACTTACATATGCAAAACATGTAAAAACCTGCTTGCATTACAGCAAGTGGTAACACGGTCACTGAAATGTAATCTGCAAATCAAAACCCAAGAAAAATGCCTATGCAACCCCCAATCTAAAAAAATTGTATTTTGACTAAATTATATTTTCTTTGCAATCCAATTCAGTTTGAATGACTACTGACTGTAAATGACAAGGGTACTAGGTGAATATTTATATAGAGAAGATCTAAATCTGGTTCATTTCCCCCTCTACATGTTATTTTACCAAATGCAAACGTTTGGACGTTTTCAAACGTTATATGCACGTTTTCACATAACATCTATTAAAATGCAAAACAGGATTGTGACAGTTATTCCAGTGCCCTATCAATAACATTAATAACAATGTTATTAAATGCAGTGAGTGACTGTACATGGCTAAAAATACACATTGTTACCATGAAAAAAGGTTTAATGTAAAATGAAATTATGTTGTTTTGTGAGATTTCATCTATGACAGGACAGCAGAAGGTTAAGTAGACCATTCAGGGCTCACTGTTGAATGAATCCTCTGACTGGGACTGGCTGAAGCATCCTTTCAGAGAGGCAGAAACACAAAGTGTGGAAGACTACACTATAAACCAATCCTTTCCACAGCAGGGTGCCACACACTGTATGTGCTTAAGCACAATGGAGAGCATTCAACAACAACATTCTGCAAGAGCATTTCGAAAATAATGTGGTCCCTGCTTGGTCAGGTGTTTAAAGCATGGGAATTCTGGAAGTTCAAGGTCACATTGCTCACATTACGACAAGTGAATAGTTTTATGCTTATAGTATATACATGCAAGATCAATGGAAGATTTGTGTAAACCCATACACAAATCTGATATACTGTATAGCAATATATGTGAAACAAATATAAAATATGTATGTTCTTTTATGGTTTTCACTAATGATAAAACTCACATACTTGTACATATATGCAACATACGTTTTTCAGAATACTACAAAAATGACTGTTTTTATAATTAACATATATTTTTCCAAATCAAAGTGGAATTTGAATATATACATAGCATATACAGTATATATATATATATATATATATATATATATATATATATATATATATATATATATATATATACTGTAAGTATGTATATACTGTATAAATATGTATAAAGGCTATGTACTACAGGTGCATCTCAATAAATTAGAATGTTGTGGAAAAGTTCATTTATTTCAGTAATTCAACTCAAATTGTGAAACTCGTGTATTAAATAAATTCAGTGCACACAGACTGAAGTAGTTTAAGTCTTTGGTTCTTTTAATTGTGATGATTTTGGCTCACATTTAACAAAAACCCACCAATTCACTATCTCAAAAAATTAGAATATGGTGACATGCCAATCAGCTAATCAACTCAAAACACCTGCAAAGGTTTCCTGAGCCTTCAAAATGGTCTCTTAGTTTGGTTCACTAGGCTACACAATCATGGGGAAGACTGCTGATCTGACAGTTGTCCAGAAGACAATCATTGACACCCTTCACAAGGAGGGTAAGCCACAAACATTCATTGTCAAAGAAGCTGGCTGTTCACAGAGTGCTGTATCCAAGCATGTTAACAGAAAGTTGAGTGGAAGGAAAAAGTGTTGAAGAAAAAGATGCACAACCAACCGAGAGAACTGCAGCCTTATGAGAATTGTCAAGCAAAATCAATTCAAAAATTTGGGTGAACTTCACAAGGAATGGACTGAGGCTGGGGTCAAGGCATCAAGAGCCACCACACACAGACGTGTCAAGGAATTTGGCTACAGTTGCCGTATTCCTCTTGTTAAGCCACTCCTGAACCACAGACAATGTCAGAGGCGTCTTACCTGGGATAAGGAGAAGAAGAACTGGACTGTTGCCCAGTGGTCCAAAGTCCTCTTTTCAGATGAGAGCAAGTTTTCATTTGGAAACCAAGGTCCTAGAGTCTGGAGGAAGGGTGGAGAAGCTCATAGCCCAAGTTGCTTGAAGTCCAGTGTTAAGTGTCCACAGTCTGTGATGATTTGGGGTGCAATGTCATCTGCTGGTGTTGGTCCATTGTGTTTTTTGAAAACCACAGTCACTGCACCCGTTTACCAAGAAATTTTGGAGCACTTCATGCTTCCTTCTGCTGACCAGCTTTTTAAAGATGCTGCTTTTATTTTCCAGCAGGTTTTGGCACCTGCCCACACTGCCAAAAGCACCAAAAGTTGGTTAAATGACCATGGTGTTGGTGTGCTTGACTGGCCAGCAAACTCACCAGACCTGGACCCCATAGAGAATCTATGGGGTATTGTCAAGAGAAAAATGAGAAACAAGAGACCAAAAAATGCTGATGAGCTGAAGGCCACTGTCAAAGAAACCTGGGCTTCCATACCACCTCAGCAGTGCCATAAACTGATCACCTCCATGCCACGCCGAATTGAGGCAGTAATTAAAGCAAAAGGAGCCCCTACCGAGTGTTGAGTACATATACAGTAAATGAACATACTTTCCAGAAGGCCAACAATTCACTAAAAATGTTTTTTTTTATTGGTCTTATGATGTATTCTAATTTTTTTAGATGAATTGGTGGGTTTTTGTTAAATGTGAGCCAAAATCATCACAATTAAAAGAACCAAAGACTTAAACTACTTCAGTCTGTGTGCATTGAATTTATTTTCCACGACATTCTAATTTACTGAGATGCACCTGTATATATTCAAATTCCACTTTGATTCACTTGTAAATATTATTCAAAATTCATTTCAAAATACTTAAATTATATAAATCTGTGATATCGGTCATTTTTTAAGTATTTTTAAATGTACTGTATGTTACATAATATGTACAAGTGTGTGACTTTTCATATCAGTGAAAACAATACATATTTTATATGTGTTTTACATAACTAAATAACTATAGAAATTCATATAAATAAATAACATCTCGTTTACGTATGTAACCTTGGTTCCCTGAGATGAAGGGATGCTACGGGAGTGTCCTTCTACATGACCTAGTTGAAACCTTTCTACAACAATGCCAGTATTGGCTATGGTGTTTAAGCCCCACCCTTTAATGCGTGAAGCTGACCGATATAAAAGCGGGCATGCAAACACAATTCCTCCGAATTTTCTGACTGAGGGACAAAGAGCGCATCGCTCGTACATCAAAAGAGTCCATAGTGCTGCCAGCTTACACAATGTCTCGTTCCCTTCATCTCAGGGAACTCGAGGTTACATATGTAAATGAGACGTTCCCTTACGATTCAGTACATTTGACATTGTGTCACTAAGCTGATGCTATGGGTAACAGATTCCCATCATACCGCACTACACAACATAACCTTCCCAGAGAGGAAACATGATGCCACAGTCCCGCGGGACAGCGACCGACATGATTATGCCGCAAGTGAATGACCCTCATTGTGAGCCAGGAGGGGAACACTCAGAAAATGCAGTTGTGCTCAAAGGTTTGCATACCCTTTCAAAAATTGTGAAATTTTGGCATTGATTTTGAAAATATGACTGATCATGCAAAAAAAACTGACTTTTATTTAAGGATAGTGATCATATGAAGCCATTTATTATCACATAGTTGTCTGGCTCCTTTTTAAATCATAATGATAACAGAAATCACCCAAATGGCCCTGATCAAAAGTTTACATAACCTTGAATGTTTGGCCTTGTTACAGACACACAAGGTGACACACACAGGTTTAAATTGCAATTAAAGGTTAATTTCCCACACCTGTGGCTTTTTAAATTTCAATTAGTGTCTGTGTATAAATAGTCAATGAGTTTGTTAGCTCTCACGTGAATGCACTGAGCAGGGTAGATACTGAGCCATGGGGAGCAGAAAAGAACTGTCAAAAGACCTGCGTAACAAGGTAATGGAACTTTATAAAATGGAAAAGGATACAAAAAGATATCCAAAGCCTTGAAAATGCCAGTCAGTACTGTTCAATCACTTATAAATAAGTGGAAAATTTGGGGATCTCTTGATACCAAGCCAAGGTCAGGTAGACCAAGAAAGATTTCAGCCACAACTGCCAGAAGAATTGTTCGGGATACAAAGAAAAGCCCACAGGTAACTTCAGGAGAAATACAGGCTGCTCTGGAAAAAGACGGTGTGGTTGTTTCAAGGAGCACAATATACTTGAACAAAAATGAGCTGCATGGTCGAGTTGCCAGAAAGAAGCCAATCCCACAAAAAAAGCCCGGTTACAATATGCCCGACAACACCTTGACATGCCTCACAGCTTCTGGCACACTGTAATTTGGAGTGAAGAGACCAAAATAGAGCTTTATGGTCACAACCATAAGTGCTATGTTTGGAGAGGGGTCAACAAGGCCTATAGTGAAAAGAATACCTTCCCCACTGTGAAGCATGGTGGTGGCTCACTGATGTATTGGGGGTGTGGGAGCTCTGAAGGCACGGGGAATCTTGTGAAAACTGATGGCAAGATGAATGCAGCATGTTATCAGAAAATACTGGCAGACAATTTGCATTCCTCTGCATGAAAGCTGTGCATGGTACGCTCTTGGACGTTCCAGCACGACAATGACCTTAAGCACAATGCCAAGTTGACCCTCCAGTGGTTACAGTAGAAAAAGTTGAAGGTTCTGGAGTGGCCATCACAGTCTCCTGACCTTAATATCATCGAGCCACTCTGGGGAGATCTCAAACGTGCGGTTCATGCAAGACGACCAAAGACTTTGCATGACCTGGAGGCATTTTGCCAAGACAAATGGGCAGCTATACCACCTGCAAGAATTTGGGGCCTCATAGACAACTATAACAAAAGACTGCACACTGTCATTGATGCTAAAGGGGGCAATACACAGTATTAAGAACAAAGGGTATGCAGACTTTTGAACAGGGGTCATTTCATTTTTTTCTTTGTTGCCATGTTTTGTTTTATGATTGTGCCATTCTGTTATAACCTACAGTTGAACATGAATCCCATAAGAAATAAAAGAAATGTGTTTTGCCTGCTCACTCATGTTTTCTTTAAAAATGGTACATATATTACCAATTCTCCAAGGGTATGCAAACTTTTGAGCACAACTGTATATATTAACTATGGTCACATAGTATGAATTAACCCCTTCACGAACCCAGTAGGGAAGGAAGATTATTTGTAATGAAAGTGCCTGTGACTTTTGGGAAATACAAAGCTCTGAATGCAGGCAGTTGTGTAAAAAGACAGGGAGCCCGTACTTAAAAAGAGGGACATAATTATATGTTTGGCCAAAGAAATAGCAAGCGCTCTAGACAGAGATGACTTGCTAGGAGAGAGATGTTACGTCTAGGTTTTAAAACCTTACGAATGTGTTTTTAGAAGACCATTCTGCTGCAAGACATATACACTATATTGCCAAAAGTATTCGCTCACCCATCCAAATAATTGAATTCAGGTGTTCCAATCACTTCCATGGCCACAGGTGTATAAAATGAAGCACCTAGGCATGCAGACTGCTTCTACAAACATTTGTGAAAGAATGAGCCGCTCTCAGGAGCTCAGTGAATTCCAGCATGGTACTGTGATAGGATGCCACCTGTGCAACAAGTCCAGTCGTGAAATTTCCTCGCTACTAAATATTCCACAGTCAACTGTCAGTGGTATTATAACAAAGTGGAAGCGATTGGGAATGACAGCAACTCAGCCACGAAGTGGTAGGCCACGTAAAATGACAGAGCGGGGTCAGCGGATGCTGAGGCGCATAGTGCGCAGAGGTCGCCAACTTTCTGCAGAGTCAATCGCTACAGACCTCCAAAGTTCATGTGGCCTTCAGATTAGCTCAAGAACAGTGCGTAGAGAGCTTCATGGAATGGGTTTCCATGGCCGAGCAGCTGCATCCAAGCCATACATCACCAAGTGCAATGCAAAGCGTCGGATGCAGTGGTGTAAAGCACACCGCCACTGGACTCTAGAGCAGTGGAGACGCGTTCTCTGGAGTGACGAATCACGCTTCTCCATCTGGCAATCTGATGGACGAGTCTGGGTTTGGCGGTTGCCAGGAGAACGGTACTTGTCTGACTGCATTGTGCCAACTGTGAAGTTTGGTGGAGGGGGATTATGGTGTGGGGTTGTTTTACAGGAGCTGGGCTTGGCCCCTTAGTTCCAGTGAAAGGAACTCTGAATGCTTCAGCATACCAAGAGATTTTGGACAATTCCATGCTCCCAACTTTGTGGGAACAGTTTGGGGATGGCCCCTTCCTGTTCCAACATGACTGCGCACCAGTGCACAAAGCAAGGTCCATAAAGACATGGATGAGCGAGTTTGGTGTGGAAGAACCTGACTGGCCTGCACAGAGTCCTGACCTCAACCCGATAGAGCACCTTTTGGATGAATTAGAGCGAAGACTGCGAGCCAGGCCTTCTCGTCCAACATCAGTGTCTGACCTCACAAATGCGCTTCTGGAAGAATGGTCAAAAATCCCATAAACACACTCCTAAACCTTGTGGAAAGCCTTCCCAGAAGAGTTGAAACTGTTATAGCTGCAAAGGGTGGGCCGACGTCATATTAAAACCTATGGATTAAGAATGGGATGTCACTTAAGTTCATATGCGTCTAAAGGCAGATGAGCGAATACTTTTGGCAATATAGTGTATCTTGTAAGGACACACCATTTGTCCATGACCATGAAGAGGCCACGCCCCTAGTTGAGTGTACTTTAGCATCAATTAGGCAATTTGCACCCTGCGACTCGTATGCCAGGGTGATCACTTCAACGATCCAGTGAGAAAGTCTTTGCTTGGAGACGGACATTCCTTTCGTGCATCCTCCATAGCACACAAAGAGATGGTCAGACAGTCTGAATTGGCGGGTGTGCTCAACATATGTGTGTAGCGCTCGCAAAGGGCATAACAAATGCAAGGAGGATTAAATGGAATAGGAAAAAAAGCTTGAAGGTGAACCACCTGTGCTCTGAAGGGTGTGGTTAGAACCTTAGGGAAATAGTCTTTTCTGGGTTTGACAGTGGTTTTTGAAAGACCCGGACCAAACTCCAGATATGAATTGTCAACTGACAGTGCTTGCAAATCACCTATCTGTTTTACTGAGGCCAAAGACAGCAGTAATGTGGACTAAAGAGAAAGCACAAGCAATTCAACATAGTCCAGAGGCTCAAAGGGAGGCCCCGCGAGCGCTTTTAGGACTAAAATTAGGTCCCAAGTCGGGACTGTAGCCAGGCGAGGAGGATTTGGCCGCCCCGCCCCCTTAAGGAATTTTATGATTAAAACATGTTTGCCTATAGAGGTGCTGGCTTCAGGTGCGTGATATGCAGATATAGTCGCCACATATACTTTGAGCATTGACGGAGTGAGCCCTGCGTCCAATTGCTCTTAAAGAAATGTAAGAATTTCTGGTATGGGGCAGTTCACTGTATCTTTGCCATGAGAAAAGCACCAGTTAGTGAACACATTCCATTTCAGTGCGTAAAGGCGTCTTGTGGATGGTGCTCTAGCCTGTAAAATGGTGTTCATAACTGAATGAGCCAATTCTAGCTCATCCGCTGTGCTCTGACCAAAGGCCACATGTGACATTTGGTGGTGCTGAGGCAGCAGGTGTGGGGTTGTGATGAAGTACTGCTCCGTTTTGGGAAAATGTCACATAGCCTGTGAGTCGTGACAGAGTGCTCAGCAAATCTATCCATAGAGCTGCCGAAAAGGCTGGCTGGAGACACCAGAGCATCAAACAGAGCAGCTTTTTCCACGTCACGCATTTCTGTGAGGGTCAGCCAGATGTGACAATCCAAAACCACCAAGTTGCTCATTGACTTGCCAATGGCCTGTGCAGTGACTTTTGTGGCTCGCAGCGTTAAGCTCTTTGAACGTGTCTGGATTGTAGCCTTGCTCGTCCATTTGCTTGAGGACCTTAGCTTGGAAAACTTGGAGCACCACCATCACGTGTAGAACTGAACCAGCTTGGCCCACCGCTGAGTATGCTTTTCCAGCCAGTGTGGACGTCAGTCAACATGACTTGGAAGAATGAACAGGGTGTGATTTCCATGCCCTGCTTCTCGCTGGGCAGAGATGTACCGATACACCTCTTCCACAGGGGGTAGTTGGGCATAACCTTTGTCTTCCCGTGGTCCACTTTAGAGGAGAGTGGAATCGCTGTGCGAGCAAGCTGAATAGGATGTGTGTCAGGATTTTGTCAGTTCGTTATGAACTTCCGGGAGGAACGGGGCAGATCTGCGGAACGCGTTCACTTGACGGCATCCGGACCGCAAGAACCATTTATCAAGGTGAGATTTTTCAGGTTTCACTGGAGGAGACATTAGAGACTGAGCTCTTCGATTGCCCTTAAAAGGACGCAAAGCATCTCCTTGTCAGTGGTGCGTGCACACTCCTCGCCCTCGCTGGTGGAAGGGGCAGCAACGTTCTCCAGTGACCACTTTCCAGATGCAGTGAGAGACATAACATCATCATCACCAGCATCAGAACCACCGAACGTGATGAGGTCATGCGCTCCTGCAGAGGGCCGAAGCTCGTCACGCACATACTATACTGGCATAGATGCAGTATATGGAGATTGAGGGGCTCACGGGGCGTGTGCCGGCACAAGGTCCACCTCAGATTCATCCTGCTTGACCTTGCGGCCCTGCCGTGACTCCTTGTGTGATCCCTCGGGAGTCACAGAAGAGGCGGGTGGGAGGCTGAATCATCCCTCAGAACGAGGGCGATTCGTGAGCGAAGCATCTTGGGACTCACGCCCTCACAGTGAGGCCCAGACAATGAATGTAGCTCTCATATCTGACGACTGGATGTGTCCCTTGCATAAGGAACACATATGGAATGACATCTTTAAAAAGACGCTAACACGTAAGCATCTCTTTCAGTTATATATATATATATATATATATATATATATATATATATATATATATATATATATATATATATATATATACACTACCGGTCAAAAGTTTTGAAACACTTACACATTCTTTATTATATATTTTTTTTTTTTACATTTTAGAATAATAGTAAAGTCAGCAAAACTATGGAATAACATAAATGGAACTATGGGAATTATGTTGTGACTAATCAAAATCCAAAATAAATCAAAACTGTGTTATATTTTAGCATCTTCAAAGTAGTCACCCTTTGCCTAGAATTTGCAGACATGTACTCTTGACATTTTCTCAACCAACTTCTTGAGGTATCACCCTGGGATGCTTTTTAAACAGTATTGAAAGAGTTCCCATCTATGTTGGGCACTTATTGGCTGCTTTTCGTTATTATTTGGTCCAAGTCATCCATTTCAAAAACTTTTTTTTTAAATTAAATTTTAGTTTTATAATGAAATAAATTAATATCGTGGCACAATTATATTTTTATCTACAAAACTAAATTCAAACATTTAAGCACATGCCTTCAGATCAAAAGATTTTTAAGATCATGAGAAACATTTCGGTCAAAAGTGTTTAAAAACTTTTGACCAGTAGTGTAAATATATATATATATATATATATATATATATATATATATATATATATATATATATATATATATATATATATATATATATATACACACACACACACACACACACACAATATCAACCATAGCTTATAAGGATACAAAACTCTTGCTGAAGCGCTGCGGGGAATCAGGATGCTGAAGCGGCCCGTTAACCAGCGAAGCGTCAAGGCGGAGTAAATGTTTGCAGAACACTGCAGGGGTGCGGAGAGTCTTCTTGTTGCTTTAAAGATCCTGCCTGCTGACTTGTGTATGTCGACGGCGAAGTAGTAGAAGACTTCTAGACGAG
This sequence comes from Myxocyprinus asiaticus, assembly GCF_019703515.2. NCBI lineage: Eukaryota > Metazoa > Chordata > Actinopteri > Cypriniformes > Catostomidae > Myxocyprinus > Myxocyprinus asiaticus. The sequence continues at coordinate 24,025,058 of NC_059372.1, read as the reverse complement.
AGATGAATCGATGTCTTGAAGGAAGAAAATTCTGAGGAATGGTGTTTGAGCACCTTTTTATACTGGTCATCTTCACGCCTAAAAGGGCGGGGCTTAAACACCACAGCCAATAGACCTTTTTCACAGACTGTGATGATGCATTTCCATCTTATTTAGCAGTGTAAATCTCGCAAAATGTTGTATACATTTTTTAAACATTGAGTGAAAATTTATGACATTATGCTTTGTGTTATATTACCCTGGAATTAGTTTAAAAAAATGAATTATTACAGCTGCAAGGGGGTTTCTATTACAGCTGCTGAAAGACTGACAGTCAATTTGGCATCTTCACCCATTTTAGTGTCTTAATCCACCGATCTCTATTTTTTTCCTCTTCTGGAAAGTCATTCAAACGTAATAGTGGATTTTTTCTTTTGGTTTTGGAGCATATTGGGTAAGTGAAAATAATAATTGCTATGATCTCCCATTCACTGCTGTCGAAGTTTACCCTGCAAATGTTTACTTCTGTGTTCCAAAACCCAGAGTGGGAAAAAGGTCTATACAGCTGTTTTTGTAGAAAGGTTTCAACTAGGGCTGCGTTGCACTTCACTTTTAACATCCACATGCTAACTCTCCTAAGTGCTTCCCCTCGGGGAATCCCCACCGCCATTTTGGAAGTCCGTTCCACTTAGGGTGACCATACGTCCTCTTTTTCCCGGACATGTCCTCTTTTTTGGACCTTAAAAAAGTGTCCGGCCGGGATTTCTAAATTTGCGAAAATGTCCGGGATTCGGCTTTAGTTGCATTATGACGTGCATCTGGTCTAATACTTCATTGTGTGCGCGCATACTTGCATTGCTTTAACCCCTCTTTGTAAGTCCCACCTTCTCGCACACCAATTGGTCGATTATAAGAGGCTTGCAGCAACTACTGGCCAAATTCCTGCCTGTCAATCTCTCCGCGAACGCGCGAAGTGCTGCTGTGTTCGGCATCAAACAGTTGCTTGACAGTATCAGCAAATGACAGCTGAGTGGAAACAATGCCCAAACGAAAGTGCAAATTTACAGAAGATTTGCACAAAAAATTCCCATGCTTTCGTCCAGGTCGAGATCCGTGGGAAACAGAATGTATGACATGTAAAGCTGGCACTTATATGTCAGTTGCTAATAAAGGTGCAAGTGATTTAGAAGCACACATTAGCTCTGCTAAAAAAGGTGAAAGTTCATCAGGTAAATTAACGGACTACTTTTTGCGACCAGGTAAAATTGTTATCACATTGCTTCATTTTCCATGGCCATTCAAAATAACAGTAATAGTAAATGAAGGTACACTTATGGCATGAAATATTTTATTTTAGTACATGGACATTCAAAAGAATGTTGGAAATTTGTATTTATTTATATATATTTATGTTATGCTAATAGTGTTTTTTTCAATGTATTAAAGTTTGCATTCATAGTAACACTGTTCTAAACGCTATTATTCCACCCCCCTGCGAAAAAAAAAAAAAAGGTGTCCTCTTTTTGGAAAACCAGAATATGATCACCCTAATTAAGTGAGCGAGGGAACTTTTTGTTGACAGACCCTCAACCTCTCGATTTTGACCGAGGGAGCGAGCCTACTCTGATGTACACTTCAGGCAGCTCCATATCCCACAATGCAACTCGATTGTGACCTGACTGCAGATTGCACTTCATAACCCCCACCCCCACACAACTCTAATGTATGATGGAAGTGAAGTTAGGTCAATTAAGCAGTTTAGAAAAGTTATATTGAGATTTAACAGCATAATACTTGTAGCTACCTTAAACTGTTTATCACACAGTTATAGCCTATGTGTTCATTGTTATGTTAACATGTTCGTATGTGTAAATCTTGATTAATCCTTTCTATAAATTCATTGTAATGATAAAAATAAAATAAACATATGAGATTTATACATAAGCCTCTGAAATAAATCTCCGAAAACATTATTTTCTCAGGTGCAAAAATCACTAAATAATTCCACAAATTGACATCAGCCTTCAACATGCTCCAAGTGATCAAAGGTTAAGGGTGTTCCAGTTAAACCCACTGCACGTCTTCCACCAATAGTGGACACTCACGGAACATAAGCAGTGACGTACATCCGAGTCAATGAGACAGTGTGAAGTTTGCGAGGGAAGGGGATACAAATTTGAAATGGAAAGCAGCATAGGTGTGTAGGACACTCCCGTAGCGTCAGCATAGTGACGCAATGTCAAGTGTACTGAATCGTTAGGGAACTACATGTTCACAAATGACCATTTATCAAATGTCTGTATGGGAATAAATCAAGATTCCCGTTTTTAATGCCAATCTGAAAACGCATATTTAATTAGGCCAGAAGAATCCGTGTGTATCATACTATCAATGATTAGACAGTCTGACACACATATGCAGATTGCCTCACAAACACATACACACGCGCGTTTTTAAATCACAAAATGAACAACCTGATTGGCTCGCGTCTTTCGCCTTGCACGCGTTCAGCCAATCCCGTCGTTCGACACTGGAAAGTGGGCCGAGCGTTTTCACGCTCACATTATTCTCCTCTCAGGAAGAGCGGCAACGGCTTTCACGCTACGGGGGGGAGATTTCTTTCTTACAGAAGAGAGAGAGCGAGAGAGAGAGAGAAAGAAAGAAAAAGAAAGAAAGAGAGAGAGAAAGACAACACTGTGTCCCAACACTGACCCGTTACCAACACTACTGACCACCATAAATATGAATAACTGACAGACATATCATTAATGTCGGCGTGTTAGCTGTGTAAAACGACTCCAAAACACTTAAAGCGGCACTTGACTCTCATCCGCTAACCGCCGCTGCTCAGTAACAACGTCTCAAAACACAAAATCTCCGATGTTGTAGAGAAGGATTTCAGGTAAGTTCCGCCTTTGACCGTCTCGGCGAACGGGAGGTGATCTTATTAGCATTTGGCTCTTGTAATTAGCTCAGTGTGTTAATCACAGACGCTATGAGATGTTGTTGAGGGGGTGTTATGGTTTATTAACACGGGAGACATTAGCTAGCAGGCTAACAACATCATCACCACCACCACCATCCTCATCATCGTTGTGTGTGCCAACGATCACAGTGCCTGAAAAATATGTGTCTCTGATTTATTCATTGATAAAATCATAACACCGCGACATTAAGTCAAAGAGGGACATTGAAACCGGTCAGTGTTGTTGGGAGTTTGGACTTGATTGAACTTGATAGTTTGGCTCATGTTTGTTTATGTCTTGCATCCGAGAGTCACGAGCGCTTTGTTGGCACGCATGCGTCTCCTCCAGTTGGCAGGTTTTAATTGCACTTGTCCGCATTACGTTGATCCGCTGACAAGCTGTCAGGGAAAGATTACCTTTAAGAAACCGAGGTTGACCCAAAGAGTCAGCTTCGCCTCCCTTGTCTCTTTCTTATTTAAGCCTGGTTGCCAGACTACATAGTTTTATTGTCAAATGTGCCTGAGGGGTCAGGTACCAGTATTTGCTCACCTTGTTTGCTCTGTCTGGCTTGTCAAAGGTGTGCTTTGTTTTCATGATGGTTTGTCAGTGCAATGTAGTTTATTGGTAGAACTGACAAGTTGCTATCTATGCAGCTTTCAGTATAAACAACTCTTAGATTTAAAAAGAAATAGCCTACATAGATAAACAGATTGACCATTAAGTTGTTCCATTAACAGGTGGTTGACATGTCTTCATTGTGTCTGGTTGTTATTCTGTTTGCAAAAATATTACTTCAAAGAAACATTTGTGCTTTAATCGTATTCGTGAGCAAAAGGAAAGGAAAAACAGCAGTAAGGTTTATGTAGGTGTAATTTAAGATGCCTCATGCTTATTGTGTATTCAGTGAGGCAAAAACACGCAGGATGGCTTTTAAATGTTACATTTTCTAGCTTACACTGGGGAATCAACTTAGCAGCTAATTAATAAAAAGTGAGGCCCAGGTTGTGAGTCCATCTGCGGATGTGCACACGCTCTGATGTTTGCTTGCTTTAAAAAATAAAAACCTAATAACCTAAAATAAAACGTCTTTTATAGAGGCAACTGATTTTTAACAGGGCAGTATTCATCATTTTGATTAACACTCCTATTGCGTTCGGGTCATTTTTGACCCAGGAGAGGTAGATAATAATTTTTAAATACCACATAATTTTTAGTACGGTAACCAAACTCTGTGACTTTGCCAAGACTATCAAAATACTTCTTCAGATTTTTTAATAAAATTGTTTGAGATATAACCATTTAATTTTTTTTTTTTTTTTTACATTTGCGTTCACGGGTCAATTTTGACCCGGGGATCAATTGTGGCATTACACATGATATTAAGTAGAGTTTTTTTGTGTGCATCTATGAATTAGATGTTTTTTTTTTAATAAACATTTCACTTAGATTTAGCGTCTTTCCCATCCCATTTTGTTTAAAAACATGCACACACACAGACACACACACACACTCCTGTACAAAACAGACATGACACATGTAACAAATAAACTAAATCAGAGGTTCTACTTTCTAAATGGGGTGTGGCAAGATTCTGTTCATGCACACATTAGTCTAAATAGTGCTTGAAAGAGGAAATTGTTCACATTTTACTCTGCAGCCATCTGACAACGAGCCAGCTAACAGCATACTCGTGCATCAACATTAGGCAGTTCATACAAGTAAATAGAATAGATTTTGCTTAAACACATAGTAAAGAAGTATTAATGTTGTATACTTGAGTTGTACTGTTGTTTTGATGATGTTTAGTTGAAAAATAACACATTGGTTTCATAACTTTTGACCACCAAGTTGCTTTGAGCAGTTTTTTATTCAAATTACTAGTAATTCTCACATTAGATGTAAATATAAATTTTATATTATGTTATATTTAGATAAAATTTCACAGAAAAGCTGATAAAAAAAGATGTCTTCACATGTATCATACTGGTTTTGCTGTATATTTTGACTTTCTACATTTTATTATTTCTAACAAATAAATGGCATATTAATTAATAACTCTTGTATTTGTCAGTTAACATGCCAAAAATATCAATCTTTTTACATGTATGAATGGTTAAGAACATGTTAATGAGTTACAATATAGTTTTAGATGAAAACCATTGGGTTATGAATGATTTAGAAGTTTGAATTCCACCGGGTCAGAACTGACCTGCGAATATGAGGGATAACATTATCGGATGATTTCTCTAGAGCCACTTATTTCAGCAGTCATACTTAAAACACTGCTTACTTAATTGGAAATGTACTGCATGAGATCATAATCATGTAATTGTTTTCTTGTCAATTCAGCATGCAGTAAACACAGGCTAAATTGTACGGCCACCTGCCACTGTGTTGCACTAAGACCAAATGACTAATTTCTCCACTGCATTTGTACAGGGTGGAATAATCACGCATGCAGCACTTGCTAAAATGATTGAAAGTGTAGACCTGTTATTTCATCCTCCTAGACATATTCACATGCATTGCTTTTCTCTGAATGCTGTTGTTGTTTGTTGTGATAGTTTGCAACGTCAAGTTATGTTCTCCTCACAAATAGACTTATCTTGAGTACAATGGCTTTGCTTTATGGCTGGTCCATAACAGTGATTTTCAGCACCATCTGCCTGGGTTTATGTGCTTATCTAGTAGGCTGAAATAAAGTTAAAGAGAACCAACCAGGCTGAGATTGTCACATGAGCAGTCGGTTGTTTTGCTTTGAGTTGATGTCATCCCATTTAACAAAGCACTTGTGTTGTATTTTAATGAAAGAATATATTACTGAAATATGTCCACAGGTTCCTGCTTGTAACTTCTTTAGATTGCTGTATTTGCAGACTGATCACACTGTGAATTCAGTGACAGTAGGTCGAATGTTCTTGAGCTGAAAAAAAAAAAAAAACTGCTCCCCAGAGGTGTAAGATGGAAGTGTTCGTATTGGCACGTGTCAGGCAGCTTCTGTTTCCAGATTACATGTCCACAGTTGTTTTTAGTTGGGCTGAACAATTAATTGAAATAAAAACAAAATTGCGATATGACCCAGTGCTATTATCAAATCGAGAGGTCTCCGATTTAATAAAATAATTAAATAGTCTGAACGTGCGGCCCGCTGTACTGAGCTTATGTGCAAAGCTGTTTTGTCTGTAGTGTGTAGTGCTGCCTTGAATACATGTAAATGGGGTCATTGTATTACATGTGTTTTTATGTCCCTGAACCATTTTTTGGAGACAAGAGTACGAGTACTGATGCTTTCTTTTCAGTATTGCTGATTCGCCGATTAACATTTAATTAAATGTTATCATGTCTAAATAAATGAATTCAATAAAACATTAATCAAATTAAAATGGAACAATTACCAGTCATTTTTAACATTGTATTATTTTTATCATATGAAGTGCTTTTATACAGATCTTCAAAAAAAGTGCACGCTACAGAGGATCACAGATGTGAGGTATTGCTTAATACAATTATTTTATTATTATTTTTATAACAGTGAATATTACATAACTATACAGCAGTAAAATATTTCTGTCGGATGTTTGTCCATTTAAAGGATTTTTTTTTAAGCCATTCTGTAATGGGTTTACTTCTCAGATCTCTTTTTTGCAAGGCATGGTCCATGGCACAATTATATTTTTGTCTACAAAACTAATTTCAAGCATTTAAGCATACGCCTTCAGATCAAAAGATTTTTAAGATCATGAGAAACATTTCAGTCACGTGTTTCAAAACTTTTGACTGGTGGTGTATATACACTGATCAGCCACAACATTAAAACCACCTGCCTAATATTGTGTAGGTCCCCCTCGTGCTGCCAAAACAGCACCAATCCGCATCTCAGAACAGCATTCTGAGATGATATTCTTCTCATCACAATTGTACAGAGCGGTTGTCTGAGTTACCGTAGACTTTGTCATTTTGAACCAGTCTGGCCATTCTCTGTTGACCTCTCTCATCAACAAGGCGTTTCCATCTGCAGAACTGCCGCTCACTGGATGTTTTTGGCACCATTCTGGGTAAATTCTAGAGACTGTTGTGTGTGAAAATCCCAGGAGATCAGCAGTTACAGAAATACTCAAACCAGCCTGTCTGGCACCAACAATCATGCCATGGTCCAAATCACTGAGATCACATTTTTTCCCCATACTGATGGTTGATGTGAATATTAACTGAAGCTCCTGACCTGTATCTGAATGATTTTATGCACTGCACTGCTGCCACACGATTGGCTGATTAGATAATCGCATGGATTTTTGTTGGTGCCAGATGGGCTGGTTTGAGTGTTTCTGTAACTGCTGATCTCCTGGGATTTTCATGCACAACAGTCTCTAGAATTTACTCAGAATGGTGCCAAAAACAAAAAACATCCAGTGAGGGGCAGTTCTGCGAATGGAAACGCCTTGTTGATGAGAGAGGTCAACAGAGAATGGCCAGACTGGTTCGAACTGTCAAAGTCTACGGTAACTTAGATAACTGCTCTGTACAATTGTGTTGAGAAGAATAGAGGGTTGGTGCTGTTTTGGCGGCACGAGGGGGTCCTACACAATATTAGGCAGGTGGTTTTAATGTTGTGGCTGATTGGTGTACATGTACACCGGCGGCCAAAAGTTTGGAATAATGTACAGATTTTGCTCTTATGGAAAGAAATTGGTACTTTTATTCACCAAAGTGGCATTCAGCTGATCACAATGTATAGTCAGGACATTAATAATGTGAAAAATTACTATTACAATTTGAATTTTTTTTTTTTCAGAACTTCTTAAACTACAAAGAGTTCTCATCAAAAAAATCCTCCATGTGCAGCAAAGACAGGTTTGCAGATCCTTGGCATTCTAGCTGTCAATTTGTCCAGAAACTCATTTCGTGACATTTCACCCCACGCTTCCTGTAGCACTTGCCATAGATGTGGCTGTCTTGTCGGCACTTCTCACACACCTTGCAGTCTAGCTGATCCCACAAAATCTCAATGGGGTAAAGATCCATAACACTCTTTTCCAATTATCTGTTGTCCAATGTCTGTGTTTCTTTGCCCACTCTAACCTTTTCTTTTTGTTTTTCTGTTTCAAAAATGTTTTTTTCTTTGCAATTCTTCCCATAAGGCCTGCACCCCTGAGTCTTCTCTTTACTATTGTACATGAAACTGGTGCTGAGCAGGTAGAATTCAATGAAGATGTCAGCTGAGGACATGTGAGGCATCTATTTCTCAAACTAGAGACTATGATTTACTTATCCTCTTGTTTAGTTGTACATCTGGCCTTCAACATCTCTTTCTGTCCTTGTTAGAGCCAGTTGTCCTTTGTCCTTGAAGACTGTAGTGTACACCTTTGTATGAAATCTTCAGTTTTTTGGCAATTTCAAGCATTGTATAGCCTTCATTCCTCAAAACAATGATTGACTGACAAGTTTCTAGAGAAAGATATTTCTTTTTTGCCATTTTTGACCTAATATTGACCTTAAGACATGCCAGTCTATTGTATACTGTGGCAACTCAAAAACAAACACAAAGACAATGTTAAGCTTCATGTAATGTACCAAATAGCATTCAGCTGTGTTTGGTATAATGGCAAGTGATTTTCTAGGACCAAATTAGCAATTTAGCATGATTACTCAAGGATAAGGTGTTGGAGTGATGGCTGCTGAAAATGCCTGTCTAGATTTGATAAAAAATGACTTTTTTCAAATAGTGATGGTGCTGTTTTTTACATCAGTAATGTCCTGACTGTACTTTGTGATCAGTTGAATGCCACTTTGGTGAATTGAAGTACCAATTTCCTTCTGAAACAGCAAAACCTGTACATTATTCCAAACTTTTGGCTGCCAGTGTACAGACACACACACACAGAGAGAGAGAGAATTGTTCCCCTCACATCACCTGTACTGAAATCAATTGAGTCTCGTGTTAAGCTGCTGCCTATGTATAATGTTCCAAATCAGTTATTTATAAGGGTCGATTTCCATTAGGATGCTGCCATAGATGGCAGCTGCCTTTGTAGGGAGTGAGGCAGCTCACTATGTTTTGGAACAGACTCAAAAGGCTTAGAAGAGGGTAGAATAACTCTCATTTTGCTATTCTCTGATGGTCTTGTTATTTCACTTTGAGCGTAATACAACAAAAAGAAAGAGTGTGGGAGTCTAACAGTGTGGGAGAAAGCTATTAGTAATCATTCTCTGCTGGCCAAAGGGCACAAGAGTACTCTCAAGAGTATCACAGAGCAGCTATGTAAACTGTTGAACAAAATCTGTGTCACACTGACTCACAGCTGTGCTCATTTTTCACCCCTAACGGCAACGGTCTATTGTATTTGCCATCCATATAGGCCTGGCTCGGCTTTGGAAAACAGGTTAAAGCACAGCACATCTTTCTCATTGTAGAAACAGCACTCAATTCAGCCGCATCCCGCCTTTTGAATCTTGTTTGCCAAACACCTCGCAGTCAGAGTGCCTGTCATTTTCATATTTCACCGTAATAGTGATGAAGATTCATGGCAGTGCTGAGGCTCTGCCATTGGCTTTTAACAACAGAGAAGTTCTCACGGATGAATAGCTCATCAGTCACATCACTAATTCTTCTTTATAAGTACCGTTTAATGCTGTAGATCACCGCTCTTTTGTGAAGTGAGATGTAGCACGCTGCGTGCAGTTGCACCTTGCTGTATTATCAACATCAGTCAAGCTGTCTGCTATAATCCTACGTTCTTGCACTCTTTTAGAATAGAGGCAGCAATCGGGGGTAACGCTGACAACAGAAGTAATCTGCTTAATGTTTTTTGGCATTGAGAGAATCCATCTTTTTAGCAAGAGTGTACTCTGAATCCAATCCACCCCAAGAGGGCAATTCGGGGCAGTTGCTGCCATGGCCAGTGTGAAGCAATCATGGAGAGAGCAGTAAATAATGGGTTGTAAATGGAAGACATTTTCCTATGATGTGTCAGTCAGGCGATTGGAGGGGAGATCCCATGTGGATGCTGGTGTGCTCTCTGCCTTGCTTCTCTGTGCTGATTTGTCAATATTTAGGCAGGGAGAGACAGCATTTACATAATGCTCCTTCACACTGACACACTGTTCCTTTTGATCCGAGGCTTGATTTGTGTCAGATAGTTGACCAACCTGGTGAGTGCCATGTGGCTCAGCACAGACTGTAATACGTGTTATAGTTAAGTGACAGTCGGTGCTAAGAGAAATAGAGGCAGAGTGTATTTTCTTGAATTACCGGTAAGTAGATTTTGTCCCCAAGGATTTACAGCGGAATTGTTCTTTAAATTGAACAGAACTATAAAGCTAGTTTCAGCCTCTTTGTTTATTCAAAGAGATTGAAAGGAGTGTTATCAGCTAAGGCTGTGAGGTGAGGTTTCTAGATTATCTTGTCATTTGTCTGGTTAATTTAACTGTTCCCGTCTGGTCATTAATCGTGCCTCTTCTTTATGGCGTGTAACTGATGGCTGTCTTCTGTGTAGCCCAGTAGGTCATTCTTTATGCTACTGTTGTTCTGCTTTGATTTGCAAAGGCAACACCACTGCAAATCACTGTTGTTTGCTGGAAATCCACGATTCCTTGAAAGATCTGATACCCTGGACAATGCTGTCATGCTCCTTCCAAAGAGCTCTTGATGGGCCATTCAAATGCTGTGTACTCATTAAATTTAACGGTCTGACAACACACACTGACAGCACACATAACAATCCAGCTCTTTCATTCTTCTCAAAAGATGTTTTCTGGTGTGTGCCCAAATGCCCAAAACAGGGTAATTGGCTGCAGCAGTTCTTTCTGCATCTGTTGTTTTAAGATATTAGGCTGACACTCAGGGCAGGCTGGCAGAAATAAGACAGGCCTCCTTTCTTCCTCTCTGACATCAAGAGGCTCTGCGTGTCTTGAGAAGGGTTGATTGTCTTGTGTTGCTTGACAGTTCTCCCCCCAATAAAAGCATACACAAGAGTCTTGCAAATGTATCATACACCATTTTTCATGTAGAATGTAAGAAGCAAGAAAAACGAGCAGGAAGACATGCTGTGGTTATGCAGCGAACTGTCTAACTGTAGCTTAATCATAATTTCTGCAAATGTAATTAAGCAATATCGCATGAGCAAGAGTACTGATGTACTGAATATCAGCATAGCTATGATTTGGCCGTATTAATATTCAGTACAACAGTGAGTTACTTACATTTTTGACACAATATGGACAGTTATTTTGTCTATTTTTGCTCTTCTAACGAAAATAGTTCTAAGTGAAGCCAGAACTTGATAAACAGTGTTGTCGAACAATGCAAAGATAGACAGCCTGTCTGGAACACCACGAACACAGACAAGTGGAGTGATACAAATAGTAAAGCATTTACAAGTCTTATTTCAGTCGGACTAAAGCAATCCACAGTTTTCCTGAGCAACCACTAGGCAATGCCATGATGATTCTAAATGCCTGTTTTCTGTTTCTGGTCTCGAGATGCAATGTAAAACCAACTGAAACGAGCGATTCAGACGGAGAGTTATTTGGAGTAAAAATTAATTTCACGCTCAACTTTTGCAGTTGTTGGCTGTCATAACAACTCAGAGTAGTTAATGATATCAACTAAACTAATCTCAGACCATCGCTTCATATAAAAAAAAAAAAAAAAGGTCATCTCAACTCTGCGAATTATCGGTTTTGGAGCACGGAAGTAAATGATTGCAGGGTAAACTTAAACAGTGGTGAATGGGAGATCGCAGCAAATATTATTTTCACTTACCCATTTGCTCCAAGAGCAAAAGAAAAAATCCACTATTATGTTTGAATGACTTTCCAGAAGAAGAAAAAAATAGAGCGCTTTGGATTAAGACACTAAAATGGGTGAAGATGCCAAATTTACTGTCACTCTCTCAGCAGCTGCAATAGAAAACCCCTCGCAGCTGTAGTAATTCATTTTTAAAAACAAATTCCAGGGTAATATAACACAAAGCATAATGTTATAAATTTACACTCAATATTTAAAAAATTGATAATATGAAAAGGTTTGTGAGATTTACGCTGCTAAATAAGGCGGAAACATGTCATCACAGTCTGTGAAAAAGTTCTGTTTCTACAAATGTGACTTGACCTGCTAAGAATATATGCAGATGCGAGTGAAAACACTGGAGACTGGAAACTGAAAACAGGCGAGTCATGGAACACTTCTGCGTTCAGGAAAAAGGTAGATAATTAGTCTTTTTAAAGTGTCATGTAAATATGTGCATGCTCCGAAAAACAGAGGTGCCGCGTGACATTTATTTAACCCGGAAGTCGAACGCAACACAAAGCAGGCAAGAAGAACAACAACACATGTTGGGTTTCACTCAAAAGTGATCATCCCGATGCCCTATTCCCTTCTAAGACTTTACCATCCACTGTGAGAGCTTTGGAGGGGTGAAATGTTTGTAGCTCAAACACAATGTTAATTTGGAAAACCTTTTAAGTCATTTTTAATGGAAATTCTGTTTGAAACGATTTTACAGCATGGCTAGTATTATTGTTTTCACTTCGAAGTGTCCATTGGAGGCTGATTTATCTCGATTGTAATGCAGGGACACATGGTGAATGCTAGAAATGTTCCACGGCTCGACATTAACGATTGTCCGCTTGTCTGGGGCAAGTAGATTTTTGAAGGGGAATCTGAAAGAGAATTTAACTTGCCTGGCCGGACAAGCAGCCTGATTTAAAAGTCAATAATGAAAAAACATCAGTATCACTTATTACAAAGTTCATATTCTTATTCTGCTGTTGAAAATAGTCAAGAGCATGTAATTCTATAATTCGCCAGCGATCTAGTAATAGCTGTGCACTGTTTGACTGACAGGCGGCTTATGTGTGTGTGCTAAACATGCGCCTGTGCTCCAAGAACGCTGGTGGTAATGTGGATACGTGCCTGAACGGTCAAATACATTTCAAAATTCTGCCAAAATGCCATCCTGGTGAGGTATTCATGTAAACACAGTGGGTTATATCTAAAGTGAACGTAAGCAGTGGAGAAAAATTGGATATATTTCAAAATGTCAGACTTGTAAGTGTAAATGTAATCTAATAGACCTGCTGCTGTTTAGTGTGTTGTTAATATTAAAGTCCCTCTCCAGCCACTGGTTTAACCCCTAAAAACTCATCTTTGTTAATCAAAATTACACATTTAAAAGTATTTTTTTCCATGAAAATAATCCCTTCATGCCTTAAAATGGCTTAGATATAGCTCTACACCTTTGCCTCATTTAGTATGCACAGAACTATGAATATGCAAATTAGTCCCCGCCCCCATCTCCACTCACCCCTGCATGGCTTGCCTGCAGCTCGGGCTACCTGCTCACCTTCACCCATTTATCTCGGATTTTCAGATCTTTTGGTAATAAATGAAGGCTTACCAATTGTCCTTTTGCAACTTTGCATCCGAAAATAGAACATGTCTTGCAAAATACCGATGCGTAGCTACACCTGGCTTCTCCTGATACCCCTAACTTCGCCATAGCATATGCTATTGATATGGAAAGCCCCACCCCACAAGATGACAGGATTGGTTCCTTAGGTTTGTGACGTATGAAACCCTGGCTGTTTGAATCCGTGTTTTTGAGACTGTCTTTGGTGGACTGCAGTTCCAAGGTAAAAATGCTCAGCCATGGTGCTGACTGCTGATTTAACTCATGGTATGTCTTCTAGCATATAAAAAAACACCATATGGACATGTAAACAAGGTTAAAAAAGAGATTTTCACTGGAGGGGGTCTTTAATCAAACAACCATAAAAAAAAAATAAAAAAAACACTCAATGTTCTTGGCTGGATAATTTAATTAGCTTTTAAAAAGTATTATTGTATTACAATCATACTGTAAATACCAGTAGTAGTTTTATGTCACATTTCATTAAATGTTTACTTGAATACATGATACTGCTGTTAAAAAAAGCACTGTTTTCTTAATTTGTATTTTTTGTTCTATTATTTTCATTGTTATTGTATTACTGACTGTTTAATAGTCTTGAATAATTACTTGAGAACTTAAATCAATTAATACATAAATAACAAATTAGTAAATGTTATTATTTGTTGTGGTATTGAAGCTGGTACAGAGAATTGTCAAATTTCACTTCTGACTACTGAAATATAGTATTGTCACCATAAACACAATGAATAAAGTACATCTGATCTGCACCAAAATCAACGCATATAGAATGTAAGAAATGCACGTGGCTGTAAAGTTTTCCATGTTGTTGTATCTATTGTGTGGGTCTCGCTGTAGCTGACTTCTTTAACACGCTGCTATGGTTAACTGGAAAACGTCTATGTCACTTTCTCACCTGGCATACTTTCTTCACCTATTTGATTATGCATGAAGTCACAGAGAAATAAAGACTGTAGCATGACAACGCAAAAACCCACGATAGTTTGATTATAACAGCCCATCTAAACATACTCACTGTGTTAAATATCAGGACACTTTGAAACGATGCATGCCCATTCAGATTAGAGGACCGAAACTAACTTTTAGGGATGGGTATCAGCACAGATTTCTTGGTTTGATTTGATTCTGATTTACAAGTTCTAAATTCAATTACATCCATTTTGGTTACATATGAAAACAGTTTGACGATTCTCAATACCAACTTTGATACCACATCAAAATACTAATTTGTTTAAACATAGTTTTAAGTTCTCAAACAATTGTTCAAGTAAACTGTCAATAATAATGTAAAAGCAGATAAACAAATTGCAAGCAATTGAACAAAAACAATCCAACAAAGATAGAAATTTTAGTATACATTCAGAAATGGAAAAGAGTAATAAAATGTGACATAAAACTACTTAAATGACTGGTCTTCACTGAATGATTATAATACATCAATGCTTTTATAAAGCTACTGAAGTTATTCAGCCAAGAGCAGTGAGCGGTGTTCTCATTTCCTTGTTATTGTTGTTTGATTCATATTAACAACGTATTAGAAAGAGGCAGGCCAATTAGGCTGCATTTACACTTCAAGTCTGATATTTTGATTTAATATAATCCTTTAGATATAAATGACTATTTACATTAATACCACACCAAGACGGCATTTTCACAGAATTTTGAATTATCTATTACCATTAAGGCGCGCATCTGCTTTACCTCAACTCCCTGAGGGCTCTCATGCGCACATAAAACATCACTAACATAAAGCATGCACACATACAGCTGTGCTCAAAAGTTTGCATACCCTTAGAGAATTGGTAATGTATGTACCTTTTTTAAAGAAAACATTAGTGAGCTGGCAAAACACATTTATTTCTTATGGGATTCATATTCAACTGTAGGTTATAACAGAATGGCACAATCATAAAACAAAACAACAAAGAAGAAAATGAAATTACTGAAAAGTCTGCATACCCGTAGTTCTTAATACTGTGTATTGCCCCCTTTAGCATCAATGACAGCATGCAGTCTTTTGTAATAGTTGTCTATGAGGCCCCAAATTCTTGCAGGTGGTATAGCTGCCCATTCGTCTTGGCAAAATGCCTCCAGGTCATGCAGAGTCTTTGGTTGTCTTGCATGAACCGCACGTTTGAGATCTCCCCAGAGTGACTCGATGATATTATGGTCAGGAGACTGTGATGGCCTCTCCAGAACCTTCACCTTTTTCTGCTGTGACCACTGGAGGGTCAACTTGGCCTTGTGCTTAGGGTCATTGTCATGCTGGAAAGTCCAAGAACATCCCATGCGCAGCTTTCGTGCAGAAGAATGCAAATTGTCTGCCAGTATTTTCTGATAACATGCTGCATTCATCTTGCCATCAATTTTCACAAGATTCCCTGTGCCTTTAGAGCTCATACACCCCCAATACATCAGTGAGCCACCACCATGCTTCACAGTGGGGATGGTATTCTTTTCACTATAGGCCTTGTTGACCCCTCTCCAAACATAGCACTTATGGTTGTGACCATAAAGCTCTATTTTGGTCTCGTCACTGTTGTGAGGCGTGTCAAGGTGTTGTCGGGCATATTGTAACCAGGCTTTTTTGTGGCATTGGCGCAGTAAAGGCTTCTTTCTGGCAACTCGACCATGCAGCTAATTTTTGTTCAAGTATTGTCGTATTGTGCTCCTTGAAACAACCACTCCGTCTTTTTCCAGAGCAGCCTGTATTTCTCCTGAGGTTACCTGTGGGTTTTTCTTTGTATCCTGAACAATTCTTCTGGCAGTTGTGGCTGAAATCTTTCTTGGTCTACCTGACCTTGGCTTGGTATCAAGAGATCCCCGAATTTTCCACTTCTTAATAAGTGATTGAACAGTACTGACTGGCATTTTCAAGGCTTTGGATATCTTTTTATATCCTTTGCCATCTTTATATAGTTCCATTACCTTGTTATGCAGGTCTTTTGACCGTTCTTTTCTGCTCCCCATGGCTCAGTATCTAGCCTGCTCAGTGCATCCACGTGAGAGCTAACAAACTCATTGACTATTTATACACAGACACTAATTGCAATTTAAAAAGCCACAGGTTTGGGAAATTAAACTTTAATTGCAATTTAAACCTGTGTGTGTCACCTTGTGTGTCTGTAACAAGGCCAAACATTCAAGGTTATGTAAACTTTTGATCAGGGCCATTTGGGTGATTTCTGTTATCATTATGATTTAAATAAGAGCCAAACAACTATGTGATAATAAATGGCTTCATATGATCACTATCCTTAAATAAAAGACAGTTTTTTTGCATGATCAGTCATATTTCCAAAATCAATGCCAAAATTTCACAATTTCTGCCAGGGTATTCAAACTTTTGAGCACAACTGTAAGCCGCCTGTCAGTCGGTGAAAAAGCAAATGAGGAAATGAAAACTAAAGGGATCTTTAAGATTCTCGTTATTTGTGTAGTTTTCATCTTTACTCTCTTTCCCTTTTGGCTTGTTAACCAGATCAACCAGTAGTCGTCTTGCAGTCGAATGGTGCATCGCGATCCAGCACCCCTGACATAGAGTACAAGATAATTCTTGTGATTTATTTTTACATTTATTTTTAGAATCGATATCGGAATCGTTCAAATGAAGGTTGCGATTTTCTTTTATTTTTTTCAGCCTCACTAACCGATGGAGAATAGATATTTCATTATTGCTAATTCAGTAAATGGATACATTATTATATATCTGTGCGTTGATGTACAATAGGCAAGTTTCTGTTTGTATTTACACAGTTAGGAATAGCTTATTTTATTCAGCAGTGCATAATAATGATATAACAAATGGGTAAACCAGTCAATAGGAGTCAAGGAGTGACATTTGCCTTCATAACGAAGAGTGTGTTGTTATACTGCGGCTGTATCTCGCCATGTAAGTGTGACCAGACACTGTCAATGCTCCTGATGGAACTTCCTGCCAGCAAGCAGCTTAAAGCAACATGCTCAAGAATTATGGGACTCTTTTCCAGATTGCTCCAAGATGTCCTCCCAGATCAGACAGAGCTGTGCTATGGGAGTCATCCTGTGGGATCAGGGAGGGGGCAAGACATTCATAATTTTAAAGCAAAACCAAAGCAGATGTTGGGAAATTAGAGTACCAAAGGATTACTATAGGCTTCCATGACGTAGAGTATAGAAAGGGCAGGAAGAGGGGGAGGCTATTAACAAACTGGTGTTTTTGTTTTAAGATTGCCACTTGGCTGCCTGACTGCTGTCAGTAAAGAGGGTGGAAAATAAGAAGGCACCTTGAAGGAAAACGGAGCCATATCGGTCTGACCCTGCTGACTGGAGAGTGACACTGCTGATTAGGTAAAAAAAATTGCCTGCTGAAATGACATGGCACGGAGTGAACATCACTCACAAACACACACACTCTGCATACCAGTGCGTTATTGACTCGGTCCTACAGCTGCCTTGAGCTGTTTATGTAGAGTCCCTTGGAATATTTCACAGTCTTTTGATAATGCCCTTTTGCAGGGCACAGTCATCTTCTACAAGGGAAAAGCGTATACACGCACTCCCACACACCATACACACAGTCACTCTTCTCCTTGAATCTCTGAGTCTGGTTCCAGTCTGGTTTGTCCATTTGTAAGTGCATTAGTGTGATGAATGAGAGGGACGGAGAAGATGTATTAGCAAAGCCATACAGTTTTCTCCGATGCATTAGCCGCGGCAGCACGGGCCGGGGGAGGAGAGCCCAGGCTTCTGCACTGTGTTTGTTTGACACGTGCCTTTCAGTAACATCCCTATAAAACCCATACTGGCCCATTAACCAATGCTTTTAAATATTGAAGCAAATTGTTTAGCAAGGCCTAAGTATCTGAATCACCTTAAAACCACAACAGCAGCAAAATAATGCCTGGCAGAGATTGTTTTTGTACCTCGTGGAGGACAAATATGTTTTAAGATTTCCACACTGACAACTTCTGGACAATATTCATCAGTTATTGCTTGTGGCT
Source organism: Myxocyprinus asiaticus (assembly GCF_019703515.2). Taxonomy (NCBI): domain Eukaryota; kingdom Metazoa; phylum Chordata; class Actinopteri; order Cypriniformes; family Catostomidae; genus Myxocyprinus; species Myxocyprinus asiaticus. The sequence continues at coordinate 24,006,701 of NC_059372.1, read as the reverse complement.
GACCTCCTCCTTACACTATTGAGTCAGAGTGTATACACAATTGACAGGCCTCATAGGCATCGATGGATGAAAACAATAGGCTAAATGTGCAGCTATATGCATGTAAAGATCATATTAGTCCAGTGGACTTCTGGATTGTTATTGTAACATTAAATTTTGGCCAAAATGTTTGTTTTCCACTTGCTTCAAAGGAATAATTCTATTATTATTTACTCACTCCCTTGTCGTTCCAAATCTAATTAACTTTCTTCTGTGAAACCATGAGTGGGATGTTTTGAAGAATGTACATGTTGCTCTTTTCTGTGCAATTACATAGAATGGGGACTCAAACTGTTGAGCTCTAAAAAAGGATGCAAAGTGCCATAAAATGATTATAAAGTGGTGCATACCACTTGTGTGCTTTATTCCAATCAGGGTCTGAAATTAACTCCTGGCAAGCACCAAATGCGGGTACATTTTCTATTTGGCTTGTGAATTTCGCGGTTTCATATGTCACTTTGGCGGGCACTTTTTTGTCAGTTTGTGTCAGCTTGTAAAATAATGTAACATGTTCCAGTTTTGTCATCAAGGGGGTTCTGTAGGTCTTCAGTCAGTAAGGTTGCAGGTCTTTACATGGATCGGCTCTCATTAGCTAGTCCTGCTGTTTATCAAATGTCTCAGTTAGCAGTAGGGATACCGCGCTCATGTACTTGCTTGTGTGGAACTGGTGTTGTGTTGAAGCCGGCTGCTCTTACGAGCTCCTTGGCTCACACTCACGCGCTCTGTTTGTAGCAGATTACTGCGAGCAGAGCGCTAATTCAGTTCATGCAGACTACATATTTGTTTAATTAAATAGCAGCCGTTTGCAGTTCAATAATCACTTTGAGTCACATAGCGACTGGCTTTTCTGGAGGTGAAAACTTCTGTAGGGTGTGTCTACAGCATTTACACACTACTGTCATGCATAACTGACCTATAAGAAAATGTATACTGTGCTGATTAATTTAGCAGGAAATATTAAACATGCATATACTGTATCTGTGATTATTAGAAGAAATTGATTGGAATATCTGGCTAAATACAACATAACTGGTGACATTAACAATGCTGTAATCTTAGATTACTCTTGAATTAAAAATATGGACAATCCATTCACATCATGTAATTTTACGTTCCGAAACGCAGGGCTAAACATAATTTTCCACACTCACTCTGCTCAAATCATAATCAAAAGCTGCTTGTTTCTTTTTTGCATGGGTAAATAAACACTCAACAGCATAAAGAGATGAAAAACATGCATCAGTCCAAACGCAACAGCCAGCGTTATCTGAAGTTATCTTGACCAACATCCAGTTCGGACACTCGGAGAACTTAAGAAACAGGTACATTTAAAGGGCTTAAGTGCTGGAAAGTGCAGATTTATGGGCTTTTTGTTAACATGTCAATTCGCACTGGATTAATATTACCAGGGACTATTTTTACAGGCCGTTTTATAGTAGGTAAAACATGCTGTCATTTTTACCAGCGCGGGAATGCGCAGTCCGTAAAAAGTCCGGGAAAATTACTGACATGACCAATTCGCAAGGGATTAAAATTACTGAGAACTGAGAAGCTCTGGTAATTATTACATTACCCCACGTCCCCATATAAAACTAATCCTGTCTGAATAGGGCTTAATACTACTAATACTACTACTAATTATAATAAATCAATAGTAATTGTATAATATTTAAGCAACGTCTCACACCTGTGATGCTCTGCCATGCAGCACTTTATTTGACAAAAATAACTCAAATGATGTATTTTGGATTGTGCTGTGAGATTCTGAATAAAACCACCTCATTTGATAAAAATAATAGTGTTATGTTGAAAATGAATTCTTCTATTTTCATTTGATTAAAGTTTTAATTATATTAATTTATTTAGACACATTTTTGATGATAACATTGAAATAAACTGATGTGGATTTCAGAAAAAAAAAAAAAAAACAGGTATTAGTATCAGCAATTACTGAAAAGGAAGTATTGGTACTTGTTCTAAAAAAAAATGGTATGAGGACATCCCTAGTTAGCAGTAAATCTATGAGCCGACTATATTTAGTGAAACAAAAAGACTTATGAATCAGTTGTAGCTGACTGAATTAATTGACTCACTCCAAATAAACCAAGATCTGTTACTGTGTTATGTGTTACTCATGAGAGTTACTTACTCTTCATTCATATTACAACATGTAGTTTAAAATACAAATTTAGTTTTGTTGTAATTAATAAATAATCAGAAAAATAATTATAAATGGACTATCTGGCAATTAAATATTTCATAAATAATAAAACAATATATAATTCTTTAAAAAAGCAGTTCTCTTTTAAACTTGCATACTGTATTGTTTATATGTCTCTCATGTCTGTAAAATCCACTAATAATAATAATAAATTTAAGAAATCTAGCTGGCTAGTAAATGTTTTAATCTAAAAGCCACCTTGACTGATGGGCTAAAAAGTTAATTTCAGACCCTATTTCAGTCCTTTTGAAGTAATATGATAGCTTTGTGTGAGGAACAGATCAAATATAAGTCATTATTCACTTATATAGACGTTGCAGGAAACACGGACGGAATCGTAGAATCCAGTCATTAAAACGGAATTAACTATAAAACGCGGAATGTCATGGAATTTGAAATATTTTGGATGAAATTAATGTATACATACACAATTAATAAAATTAAAATTGTGATGTGTCCTAGTGTGATGAATAAACCACACAAGGCTGAGATTTACAGTCTGCATTTGCTGTGTGCTTCATCAGTATGTTAATGTGAGAAGCCACTGCTTATACACTAACTGCGTAATTAACATCATGTGCGCGCTGTGTGTGTATTAATGACAAAGCGCAGAGCACTTTATTCACTGTGAAGCACAGCACATGCAGACTATATTTTTATATCTAAATCATAGCCTTTTGTGGTTTAAGAAGCATATTAGCCCATATAGTGAAATGCTTTTCCGGAGGTGAGAAGTGAAGCTGTTATAAAAGCTTTATTTAACTAGATGCTTGAAATTGAAAAAAATGCAACAGAAATATATTAATTCTGTATAGTAAAATGTAATATTCAATGTACTAGTAGTAGTAGTAGTAGTAATAACAATGAAAATAATAATCAATAATAATTACATTATATTTAAGCAATATCTCAAGCAGTTTCATCACCGCTTTCATTAATACTGTGATACTCTACTGTGCAGCACTGTATTTGACAAAAAATTTATAATAATAATAAAATAAAAAATGGAGGGGTGGGGGGGTCGGATTGTGTGATCAGTATAGATGCTCTTCATTTAATAAAAAATAATGCAATGGTATGCTGAAAAGTAATTGTTCTGTTTTCATTTGATTAAAATTCTGTTAATTTAAAAACAAAATTAATGATAAAAGGTAATTAAACTTTAAAACCCAGTATTCAGAGAAAATAAACAGAAACCATGGAATTTGAGAAAAAATAAAACGGATTTCATAGGGCCCTACTTCCCCTTCAGTGAGCTGTTTACTAGAGAACCGGATCAGTCCAATTCCTGAATGAATCATTCAAACCAAAATGAAAAGATACGATTCGTTTGCACATTGGACCACTTTAATGATATTAAGTTGTTTTGTGTCCTTTCTGAAGCTTTAAAGCACCAGTCACCATTCATTTTAAATGCATGGAAAAGTACATTCTTGAAAATTTCTCCTTTTGTGTTCTTTGGAAGAAAGAAAGTCAAACAGGATTGTAACAGCATTAGGGTGAGTAAATGATGACTCTAAAGGGATAATTAACACAAAAATGAACATTCTGTTATCAATTACTCACCCTCATATTGTTCTAAACCCATATGACTTTCTTTTTTCCATGGAATTCAAAAGGAAATGGTAGGCAGTATGTTAGCCTCAGTCACCATTGACTTCCGTTGCATATTTTTTCCATACAATTTTCCATACAAACTCCTTTTGTATTCCAAAGAAAAAGAAGTCACACGGGTTTGGATCGATATGAGGGTGAGTAAATGACAAAGCTAACCATTTAATTCCTCAGTTTTATTCTCGGGTCTTCAAATTATCTTTGGAAATGAAAAAGACTAACATCAGAGGCTGACATAAAATCTTGGCATTGTTCACGACTCATAAAGCAAGTACATAATTTACACTGGCAGAGTGGTGCTGAGTTTTTACTGCTGCACCCGCACAACAGAGCAATGATCAAGTCCTGTCTGATGTTTTAATGGGGAATATGTGAGGATCTGAAGGTGTGAATTATGTACTTGAGAATGGAGGGGGTGGCCTGCTGTCTTTGTGCTCTCTAATCAGTCCTGACTCATCAGAGAGAACGGCCCTTCATTTGCCCTTGCACAACGACCACTTCACTGCAAGACTAAGATCATATTTGTGTCAGTTAGACAGCACCTTTCTTTTCTCAGACACTCTTCTCTCTGGTTTGCTGTAGTGATAGTGGTGCATGACGATAGCTTTGCTCCTATAGTTTTCCTCATTACATGCTGCTATTGTGGGCAGGGCAAGCAGGGGAGAGAGGAACGGTGTAAACAATAAACCTCGGCAGTACTATCTAATGGATCAATTTGTAATAAATCTGTTGCCTCGAGCTGTTGAAAGATTCAGAGCTGCAAAGGTGACTGCATTTTTTTGTCCTGAGGAAGGCAGCTCAGACTAGGTTGACAGATATATCAATGCATTTAATGAACCCACTGGTTCAGGAATGCAGGGAAATGTAGTGAAGGCCAGTAATTCACTTATCAAAACAAGATTTTCTTTCTTGCTTTTATCATTGAAGCGTTACCCTGAAGCTCTCTTTTCTGCCTCCCTCTCTCTCTTTCTCTCTCTCTCTCTCTCTCTCTCTCTCTCTCTCTCTCTCTCTCTCTGCCTCTCTCTGCCAGCCCTTGTTTTTTTCTCTGTTTGCATTGAGGGGCTTTGATTGGACTGGGCAGACGAGGCTCACTTCAAATAACAAATAAATATACACACATGTTTCAGGTAGATTGGTTTAAAAATCATCCACTGCTTTGAACACCTGTAATAATTTCAGATGGCATTCTATATTTCCAGAGTGAGCCAGTATGCTTTATTTTTTTATTTAACTGAAAAGCTTTCCCATAAAATTGATGGCGTCTACTGAAAATGTAGTGCTAGAGATAGCAGACATAATATTTCTTTGTATAATACAAGAGTGTAAGTGGCGCCAGTCGTTGTTTTGAGAGTGATGACGGGCTAATTCGACACCCACCATTTTATAGGATACTCTAGGGATTTCGCACGGCACATATTGATTTTATTCAAATGGCAGTATTAGCTTCAGTAATAAGTTTAAATGAGTCAGGGGGTTAGTTCTGCCTGCACCTATACATCTCTCGGTTTTACAAGAGTGTGTAGTTGACAGTACTGTCAGTTCAAGAACAGAGAGGTAGTTTAGATGATAATAGAAGTTTTTGATCATTTTGGCTTCCACATTGTTTTTGAAACTGTAACATTGGTGCTGGGTTTTCATGGATGGGGGGAAAAAGCAAATGAAAGCAGGAATAAATTCTTCAGTATACAAATGATCTTTTGTAACCAGTAGGAATGAACAATATGTATGAATCGAAAAGACAAATATCGGATTCCCTTATGTTTTTGCATTATTATTGTGTTATTATTGCATAAGCACTTTTGATTGGCTTTTGATTTCTTAATTGTATTAAGCTTTTTTTAATGTTTTTAAGGATGTGATATAGATTCATACTTTGCAAACACGACAAGGTGAAGCAAAGCTATTAAGCAAAGTATTTTCTCTGCTTTGATTTGTAGGGTGTGTAATTTGAGCCTTTGCCAAGTTGAACTGTCAAGCAAGTAATACTCCCTTTAGACAGATGCCCAGTTCCAGTTAGCTCAAGAGGCGTTCACACGTTACTCTGACTATGCGCATTTTTAGCATTATTTTTTCACAACATAAATTCTTAGGAGACCTCTTATCTTGTTTACACACCTCCCTTTTGCTTATTGCAGTTATTACAGTATTCCTTTATACTTCAAGAGCAGCTCTCCTTTTCCATTCATCCTCTAATTTGAAGAACGTGTTCTCTGGTGCTTTTTAAACGCTTCTGTCACATGTTGTCATCAAGAGAACGTCACTGTACAAACGGCTGCCGAAGAATGCAGATGAGCAATGGCTTGTGCTCTCACTTGCACTTTCTTGTAATTATCGAAATTGATGTTTGCCGAGATCTGTACGGTCTGCAATAAATAATAAGGGAGCGCTGAAGCTGCTAGGCTGATAATAAAAGGCAATCAACCTTCCACTTCCCTCCTCTCTCATGCAAAACAAAGCAGCAAAAATCCTAATGAACCAGTTGGCTGAAAACACCCGGCATGTTCTCAGCTACTACTGTGGTTCTCAGCAGGCGACTCTAATGAAGACACCCCAGCCTGACTGCCAAGGCACCTTCTCTCCTAATCGACCTCTTAATTGTTTCCTCATCTCTGATTACCACAATGTTTATTTAAAAAGTAGTTCAGTCCCTGGATTCTGATTGGTCAATACAAATCTACAGTGTTAATGTTTATTTAAAAAGTAGTTCTCTCCCTGGATTGTGATTGGTCAATTCAACTTTGAACTGCTTGATTCAATAGTATAACAGCAGCCTCTAGAGGTGAAACAAAAACATTCACTGACATCTTGTAGGGATTTGCTATATCTAAATGAGGCATCATTTACAATATTCATCTATATTTGTTATCCTTAGTTCAATGCATATTTTGTTATTTTGTTTAGATAATGAAATGCTCTAAACTGAATGCTCTAAAGTACTATCCTAACTATAGATCATTGTAACTGAACTGTTTATAGTTTAAAGTCATGCATTTTGAACAAGATCTTAATTTTTTCTGATTATTATTGGGTTTTTGGTGGAACAGTAAACTGCATCTGGGATTTAATTAATTTTGGACTCTTGTAAACGTATAGCATATGTCTTTACCCATCATAGTAATGGAAAACGATTTTTTGTGTTAAATTCTATAAACCGATTTTAAAAACTATCGACCGATTAATCGGTTATCAGCCTTTTCTGTGACCTTAGTTTTCGGTATTGGCAAAATACCTATCCGTCGACCCCTACTCTTCAGTGTATTATACAGAGTTATAGGCCACATCCACACTAATCCATTTTCATTTGAAAACTCAGTTTTCAGTTTTATAACCTCATAGTTTTATGTGGTAATCGGGAGCGTTCTTTGAATGCTTCATTTGGAAAATGCTGTTCTAGTGAGGCATAAACATAGCATTTTTAAACTGAAATGTATTAATGTGGACATGGCCATAGTTTACATGTGAGGGAGGAAGAGGAAAGTGCATACTTGCATTTCGCTGGCCATACGTGGGCCAGTATGTCATGGTGACATATCTACACTACTACTGTTGTGTTGTCTGAACGAATTAGAATGTGGTGATTCATAATATCGAAATGAAAAGCTCTCAAAGCTAGAAAGACAACCAGTAGCTCTAGGTGGTTGACATGTCACGGCCGTTTCACACCTGTTTCCATGTGTCTAAAGTCGGGCATCCATTGCACACCATGCCCCAATCTGTGTTGGATGCATTTGTGGTCAGCACTTTCTTTCTGAAAACTTGACTTAGCATAACACCCTGTTGGTAGAAGGCTGGTGCTGTCCATGGTGCTAGTGCAGCCAGACAGTGGCGAGTTACCGCGATGCACATGAAAATAAAATAACTTTAGTGGTAATGTTTTTTCAGTTTAAACTGAAACAGACACCGAAGAATGGTCTGGATGTGCTCTTTATGAAGTGTGTGTACTGAGTCGTAAGGGAACTTCTTTTTCAGTTTACTAACATCATCGTTTTCCAAAGTATGTGGTACTAAAGAATTGTGAAAAGGAGGAGGGCAGGGCTGGGCCATGAATGCACACGGCCGGACCCCAATCGACCTTATCCCTCTCCTCGACTGATTAGCCCGATTGGGGGCCGGCCGTGCTGGCCCATCTGGCACCTACAATCATCCATGCGATTATCTAATCAGCCAATCGTGTGGCGGGTCAGGAGCTTCAGTTAATGTTCACATCAACCATCAAAATGGGGAAAAAATTTTATCTCAGTGATTTGGACTGTGGCATGATTGTTGGTGCCAGATGGGCTGGTTTGAGTATTTCTGTAACTGCTGATCTCCTTGGATTTTCACACATACCAGTCCGTAGAATTTACTCAGAATGGTGCCAAAAACAAAAAATATCCAGTGAGCTGCAGTTTTGCGTATGGAAACGCCTTGTTGATGTGAGAGGTCAACAGAGAATGGCCAGACTGGTTTGAACTGACAAAGTCTATGGTAACTCAGATAACCGCCCTGTACAATTGTTTTGAGAAGAATAGCATCTCAGAATAGAGAAGGGAGGGTTGATTAGTGTGTTGACAACTTGCTGTGCTTTAGCTGTTAGACAGTTTGCACGGGAAATTAAAGATAAAAGTAAAACTTTCATCTTTAAATCCACTCTTTTAAGCACCGTTGCTACAGCCATACACATTCACATTCAGAAGGAGCGTTTTAAAACGCTCTCCATTACCGCATACTTGGAAAAATTATGACATTAGGAAACTGAAAACAGAGTTTTCAAACGGGTGAGTGTGGACGACCTCACCATTCCATTCTGTTCCATTCCATTGCACTTTGAAATCAGCCTAATTATAAAATGCTACCTTGTGAATTATCAACTACTTGTTCAGGCAACTGTTAGCAATGACTGCATTCAAAATATAGCGCTGCTTATTATTGCTTAAATAGAGTAAATATGTGATGTTTTTCCTCTGACTGTGTGACTGTTTTTGTGAAGATGTGTATTTTAGAAGGTTACAGCGATGGCAAATGAGAGCCGCTCTGCCACCTGAATGTGTCTCGGGGGTCTGGCGCAGTAAATCAGTGAGCTGAAGCCAGCCTCCCTGATGGTTATCAGTGCTTATGTAATGTGCTCTGTTCCTCCGCTGTTCTAGAGAGGGAGGCAGGTGCACGATTGATCTTGTCATTGATTTCCCACATTGCTGCCTATTTCTGATGACACTGGAGTTGTCTCTCCTTTTTGTCATCACAAGTGTTCTTTGAATCCAACTTCGCCTGTTAGTGAAGGCGGAATCGTCTCATAATTGAAGTTGCTGCATAACCTTTCTCTTCTCGGTGGCGAGATTAATTATTGTCTAGTCACAGGCAATCATTTCTCACTTCTACAGCAAATTACACAGGGGTTGTACATTTGCTTCACCACTGAGTGGCATTTATTTGTGAGGTGCTGTAGGTCCTGGGTTGTGGAGATGGGCTTGTTGGGGCTTTTAGACCATGTGTTTCCACGCAGCTTCTTCTCTTGGTATTTATCTCTTAATAATCTCTGTTGTAATCCTGTTTTTATATGCCTGTGGACGAGGTGTAGAGCTCAGCACCTCCCCACTTTCAGCACCGCTCTTTGTTTTGTGAAAGACTGAAGTAGCTCTAGGGGACAGACAAGCTGGAGAGGAGAAGAGGGGCTCTGCCAGATACTTTCACCTGAGATTGTTCACTATTGCCTGCCCGGCGGCTGCTGCCGAGTCGCTCACTGTCACCTGACCTGGGTGTAACCCACAGAGAGACCACATGCTCCTCTGAGCAAAATGCTAATTAGTGGGGAATTAAATGTCTCTCAGTCTCATTCATCCACACAGAACAGCAGGAGACCTCTGTATCTCCAGCACAATCAGTTGGTTAAAAAAAAAAAAAAAAGATATCCTCTAGGAAATGCTTTATAGTACAGCTAATCTGCTGTTGGGGTTTACAAATGCTGTGCCGCCTCATGTTTTGTTGTCAACCTTTACAGCTTCTGTTGTTAGTCTATATATCCTTGCCGATTCTGCATTTGACACCGTTGTATGATTTTTTTTTTTTTTTTTTTTAAATGCCTCACCTCACTTGGATACGACAGATGTGATATTATTAGATGCGTTTAAAGGTTTTGTCCGTGCTCTCATCTCTCACCTCTGTGTCGACTGTCTGTACACAAAGCGGGCTTTCTGTCAGTAATTATCACGTACAAGCTTATTGCAAACATGAATTAATAAAAGGGAGGTGAGACGGCGTTGCCTTGTTTGCCTCATGTAGAGACGGGCTTGTCTCAGGCAACCAGAGCAGCACGTTGTAATGAAAGCCAAATAATGCTCCTGACAGCAGCAGTTTAAATTTCACTCATCAGCCAGGCAGCTTTTTACATTGCAGCCATCAGTCACTCCACAGTGTGCCCTGGAGTAAAAGAGAAAGACGGCACGATAGAGAGAGAGAGAGAGAGATAGTTGTGGAACAGCATTATTCTTTCAGTGCCTCACCCAGACTCAGTGTCGCAGTCTGCTTTGCTAATCAACGCCATGCGTTGTGAATTACAGGGTAAACAATATACAATGCTTTCTCTCTATCTTCTTTCTCCGAAGAGCATTTTGTCTTGCCTCTGCATCCGTGAAAGCAAGAACAAAAAAACGTGGGGAAATAAATGGCAGATTTCTTTCATTGTCCCATCTCACCTACCTTCTTGAGCTTGTGCCAGAGGAGAGCTTGTCTGCCTTGTAAATGGCAGCATGGGGATAAGAATGATGAAAGGGGGCAGTTAGTGTGACCTTTCCTCCAATAGAAGGATTGTCATGAGCGAGAAATGGAGAGGAGGAGAGAGGGCAAGAAAATGGCTATGCATTCATTGCTACCATATTATTACAACTGTGTCAATATATACTGTGCACAGTGTGCAGATTTTCTGTATGCATTAAATAGCTATTGCATTTGACAAAATGAGCAGTATACAACAGAGTGTACTGTATGGAATACTGTATTGCACAATGCAGTGTGCTCAACCTTAAATTTTCAATCTCAAGGATGTATCAGTAATATCAGCCATCTCTTTCTTGACTCATTATTACACCTCATTGCATTAACCCTTCTGTTTTGGAGAAAATTCTAAACAACTGTTTTGTTTGGGTAAAAAAAAAAAAGAAAAAAAAATGTACGAGGGTAGAGTACAGTAGATACACACCTTCCTTTTCACAGTAAACCTGAACATTGCCATAGTTAATTTTTCACACTAAACACAAGCTTTTAAAAATAGCATTTCATCTAAAAAGAGAGCCACTTATGTTTATCAATGGTGGTGCTATTCTTGTACAGTAGATACACAGTAAACCCTTCATTTTAAATTAAAAAAAGATAATTAATCTGTCAAATTTGACCTCTTTGACACAAATATAGAATGATGATTTTTATTCAAAAAATTTGTATTTCTGAATATAAACCAGTGTTTCCCCAAGGTTTTTTTTTAGCAGCAGTTCTGTTGCGCACGCATCCACGAACTTGCAACACCAGACCATTATTTACTCGTGTCCGTGAAGAAATAGCTTAAAACTACCTTAGAATCGTTATACTGTAGATGGGTTAATCATGTTCGCCTTGTCATGTGTGTTTATTTACTGGGAGCTTTTGACACTTGAAGGGCTCTGGAAGCCCGTAATAGTTGTAGTAATAACTGTCAAATAATGAAATGCCTCAACGCATAAAATTACTTGCACTATTTTTATTAAACATAAATACAAATAGATAATATGAACCAGGGACAAGGATTTTAATATTAGGGGGGCTCAGCCACTAATGACACTATAAGATGTGTGCATTTAATGTATTCCACTTTTTACATTTAAGCTAGCCAGCTAATATTCATTCAGAATATTGTCATTTCCTATAATAAACACTCAAATTAAAAAAAAAAAAAGTGGGCTAAAGCACATAACTGGTAATCAGGTTCGATCCCCACAGCCACCACCACTGTGTCCTTGAGCAAGACACTTAACTCCAGGTTGCTCTGGGGGGATTGTCCCTGTAATAAGTGCACTGTAAGTCGCTTTGGATAAAAGCGTCTGCCAAATGCATAAATGTAAATGTATACAAAAAAGACAAAAATTTATTCACATCCTGATGTCATTGTAATGTTATCAGTCACTTTTATTCAGAATTTATCCAGCATCTTTCTCTCCTTGTGGAACAAGATTACCGAAGTAAACGAACGACAGACCTCCTCCTCTTCTTCAGTCGGTCAACAGATCCTGATCCTTGCTCGTTCAGTGAAGGGTTGTATTAGTTCAGTGGGTCAAACCAATGATATGCTCCTTCACAGCCCGCACTTGAATGCTAATGGCTCGTGCTATAGTCAGTCTTTACAGGCATAAAAAGCCCCCAGACAGTCTTGCGCTTCAAACTGGGGCTCTCTGGCTTAGAAAGGGAGAGATGTCAGTGAATGAGAAATATGAGTCAGTATATGGAGGTGAACGAGAACGATTCATTCACTTCAAATATTTGTTCAAAAAGACCAGTTCATTCAAGAACTAAACATCAATACTGCATGCAATGTAGAAAGCATGCGACTAGGGATAGCAAGCATTACTTTGCGTCAGGAATATTAATGAACCATGTGAAATTGATAAATGAAAATAAAGCATTATAAAATTTTATAAAATAAAAAATGAGCGTAAAATATCAGACTTCCTTTGAAAAGGTTCCCACACATATCTAGGGATCAGGATGTCATAGAGACTTGGGGATAGTCTATTTTGACTTGGGCCAGTGAGCAACCATCTTGCAACCATTTAGTAATGCCCTTGCAACCCCCTATAGCAACACCTATAGCAGCGCTCTAGTAATCACCCAAAACACCCTGACATAAATATAAATATAGAGAATCCATGAGAGATCCAGTATAGAAAAATACGGAGAATCCGACGGCATTTTGACCAAATACAATATTAAGATCTGATTTTCACTGTATTCAACTCAATTTAAATGTGTCAAAAAGGACCTGAACTTCGAGGGCTAGAAATGTCAAATTAACAAGATAATAACTGAATGCCATTTGCTGATGTGGTCATGTGACAACAATGTTGCATACTACTTTTTGAGACATTTACTATTAAATAATGCCTACTGTTTCACTTGCTGTTTTTTAAAGATAGTAGGCAATATACAGTATATACTGTGCAGTATTCAGTAGGAAGTAAGCTAGTATTACATTCCGATCATAGCTAATGTCAGAGAAAGGAATGAGTGTTTTTACAGAAGAAAATGACAGGTGTGCCTTTAATTGTATCAGACTCTTGAAATGAGAAACAACAACAATGTAACATTTGGCCTGTGAGATTATAATCTCAGAAAAATCATAGTGGCGGAGGCGGTGAGAGAGAAGAGAGAGTGTTTTATATTCTCTCCCCGGCTGTGATGGTGATGCTCGTGGTACTGGCTGTTTTGTGTTGGTGTGAGGTGAGCTCTGCAGCACCACCTGATTTGACTTGGTAATGCAGCATTGATGAGTCTGGGGGAAATTGGCCAGAGGAGCACAAATGTGCTGCAAATCTGCAATGTTAAATATGCTGTCTGTTCTCTCACAGCCGCTGATAAAAAGAGAGAATGAAATGAGAGGAAAAAGAGGAGAAAATGGGCAAAGGGAGCGATTATAGCTCTCAAGTGCACATGCCCGCAGCCGCCCGCTATTCCTAACGTATGTGAATACAGTGGCTAAAAGGTGTCGATTAGCACCAGTGTCTGCACTAAATGCGTAATGTGTTTTCCGCAGTGCTTGCAAGGTGACGGTAGATCTCTCCTTGAGAACAAAGTATTTACATCTTGATTAGGCCACGACAGAGCAAGGAGACAAAACGCTTTCTTTGATCAAAATATCATGGTGATAGAATATTGAATATATTCGGGAGTGATAAA